>NW_009636148.1:19588-29494 GCF_000690535.1 Cariama cristata
TATTTTTATTCTAAACTCTTGAGAGCCTAGAGATGTCACAAGGTCCTTTTACTGTATTGGGTTGTGAAACCAGGAGGGGAAAATATGAATTGATGCAGTTTTATATAACTTCCAAATATGTTTAGTATTTTCTGTGACAGTGAAGGCAGTCAGAAAATGTAACTGTTTCCTTTGTGAACTTTATTTTGTTTACCTGGAAGTTTGCTCTGTTCCAGCAGAACTGGCAGTAGTCTTGTCCAAAGCAGGGGTAGGAGATTTTCCCACATAAGCAAAATAAATTCTAATTACAATAAAAAGGGGAAGAAAAAGAAAAATTAAAGTTATGCTGTGAAATGGCATTATTACCTCTCTAACAGGAAGCATATGGAATAGTAGCATGCACATAGGTCTGAGAGCCAGGAATAAATCAGTGCTAGTCTAGACATGCTGATTCCAGCTGTGGTCTTGAAACAAGCTGTTAGGGCTAGAGTCTGATTAAGCCTAATACCCATCTGGAGAGGATGATGAACAAAGGCAGAATAACACTGTCCTATCAGAGTTGTGCTAGAGATACTTGTATTATGGCTGGGACACAGGCAGGGGAACAAGGGTTCCTCATTGTAATCCTCTCTTTCTAAGAGTGTCTGGATCCACAGCCAGTATCAGAAATCAGGGTGCTCCATCCTATGGAATAGTGACTTATCACATAGATCCATTCTTTTCCGTATAGAAAAAGGAGCAGAGGAAATGCCTTGTCCTGTGTTCCAGTTCTTAGTATGGCCCTCATGATTTCACTTGTGCTTTTCCCACTGCGGCTGTAACATTTAACTAACTAACATTTATAAGCATCCAGAAGACGGAAAGCCTACATATTATCTATTTAGGGCAATTACCTCAGAAAAAGACATAAATAAATGTTGACCAATGACGTAATTTCAGAGAGCAAAGCACTAGCAGAGTCTTACAAACCCTCACAAAAATACCTCCTCTCTCCTACTGCCTCCACTCACTTCCTCAAAGCAATGCATCCCTCTCAAGTGATCTGATATGTGTAACATTTACATCTCCTTTACTACTATCTTATTTTCACACTCCAAAAGGATTCTAGTTTGTGTCTGTTTGCTTTAGCCTGATTTCTGCCATTCTCAGACAAAACTATTCCCTCCACTACACAGACTTTATTCATCATAGAAAAACCTCACAAAGCCTTTGCAGACCTTATGAAAGGCGTTTTCACTCACTTGGGCTAAATAAGCACTGTGTGTTTTCTTTTTTCTTTTTTTCCTTTTTTTTTTTTTTTGTGGGGGGATGGTAAAAAGTAATAAATGAATCATTTCAACTTTGGGCGAGAAGTTTAGGTGTTGTATTTGTACCATGCAACTACATAAACACAGAATGAGCCAGTTAACCAATGAATTGCAGGAATGAGAAGCAATGAGATGATCTAAAACATTTTAACACATTTTCCATATATTAGCCTTTGGACTAGTTGTGTTTTGCTTTCTTACAACAGACACAAGTCACTAAAAGTCCAAAAGGAAAGTCTGAGGTTTTATATTTCTGTTTGTGGTACAGGAAAAGGGTTACGATCTCAGTGGTTGATTCAGTGAAATAACATCTCTTTTATACACATCTGCCTAGCAAGTAGGGCGGTAGTTGGAAATACCCAATCTAAAGCATTAAAGATTTGCTGGCAAATAGCAAGGCATTTTCTGCAGAGGAAAAGTTGTTATATTGAGTAGTCACTTTGAATGCTTAGGAGTTACAGTCAAATACCCAAACACTGTGGAGTTATACTGCATTTATTATTTTGTCAAATACTTAACACTGGGAATAGACTCTGCTGCATATTTCATATGCAAGAAGGCATGATAATAGTGGACTTAAATAAGAAGATACTTGGCAATGGTAAGTGTTATTTTTATAGCAAATTATTTAGCTAACATACAGTCAGCTCTTTTTACATTGTATGTATCATTTTCAACTATTTTAATTTGAGAAAAGTAAACAGATAAGAGGTAAACCCAGAGGTGTTTCACAAACTGTGTTTTTGTCTGTCTATTCACTGTCATTGCTGTTTTGTTTTTAAATTATGTGAGAAACAAAGTAAATTACTATTTTTCAATAATCAGCATTATGACTTAAACCAGAGATGCTCTACATGGAACTACCTTAATTTAGGACCCTCTTAGTTTGTTGTATAATATTCCTCCCATTTCTCCTGACATATATAAAAGCCAGCAGAGTGGACCAGAGACTTTTGTCAGTTTGCAGCTTTCTTCAGTTTTGAAGGCCTCTCTAAACCTGCAATATTATAAGAGGCAGAAAAGAAACAAAATCATAAATCAAACGATGCATTACTCAAAAACATTTTAAATCTACAAAATCTCTCTCATGGGCAATTAATCTTCATTAATAAGAGAAATTAATTAATTTCAAAACCAGGTGAAATGGAGAGGATATGGGAATTTTTTTTTTTTAGCTTTTGCTAAGTCCATTTTTTTCCAGAACTTTTTCTAACCTTTCTACTCATTTCAAATCTGCTGTGTAACTGCAGGCTATATTCTTTAACTATTTTATTCTTCTTTAAAGAAACAACGCAGAAAAATTTATTTCTCTGTGAGAACTGGATAGGGGTAGTATCTAATCCTCTGAAAACACACACACATTTCCAAACCATTTTAAAATTAAACATTAATATGATTATCTACTGCAGTTTCAGAGCATAGATCCAAGCAAGACATCCAAATGCACTATTTACTTGAGTCTCTGTATGAACTAGCCTATACAGGAAATCAGTAAATTGCTCCAGAGTCTCAACCTCAAAGGGGATACGTATTTGTTTAGTCATATACTATAAATAACATCTGTAGACTTGAAACCTTGCCAGCATTATTAATACAGTGTTCACTTAATAGTATCCTTTATTATGAGCCTCATTAGCAACTGATTCATACAGTATGAGCCTACAGAAAAAACATGCAGGCCAGTATAGCACACACATATTAACGATATATTATCCATACTGCCAGTGTAACCTCATTTGTTATGGAGCTGGTGTGCTCTGAGCTGAGTGCACACCTCTTGGTGAGCAGCCCCCTGGGAGACGCAGTCAGCGCCGAGGCTGCTGGAGCACCCCTTGCTGTTCCTCTGCAGGGGGATTACTGTCAGGGTAGAGGTGGGGACAAAACACTCCCCTCTTCCCCCACTGTACCAGCCTGTGGCTGTGGATGGATGACATAAAGCTGTGGGGCTGTCAAATTGCTTCAATTTATGCTGAAGGATTGACCCAACAGACGATGGCCTCTTCATCACTTTTACAGCTCTTTGCTATTAGAGAACACTAGTGATGTGATCTGCTGCTTTTATTTCCCTAGTGCTCTTATAACATAATATTTATGCTGTCTATATTACAGTATGACACATATTGTACACAGTAAAATAACTTGTATGCTTTATCATATGGAATAAACTTTGTATGTGATAGATTCTGCATAATACGAGATCAGTTGGCATAGGATATCATTACTTGACACTAGCAAATTCTTCCTGTTTTCTTCTAAGAGTAGTTGTTAATTGTTTTGTTCATTGTCCTATTAAAAAAAATACCATTTAATTATCTTATAGTACTTTTCATCAGAGAAATTCCCAGCCCACACATCCAAGAAAGAAGGTTACAGCCACAACCCATTCTCATTGATGAATACAAGGATTCAGAAGTGAGGGAAAGTAAACTTATCTAAGGTCAAAACAACAGGTCACTACCAGAGCTGGAGGGAGATCTCCAGACTCAGTACAGTGTTCTGTCGAAAGATGGGCTGGGGCAGATTATTACCGCTTTATAGTGAGTGGTGTGTATTGAATGTGGTTGTTAAAGTTCAGTTATAGGTAGTTTACGCCTTTGCCCAAGGTTAATGCTGAGCCTAAACATTGTCAAAATCAACATTTTTCCTTTCCTCATGTTATGCATTTAGAGCCCTTTTTTTTAGCCAGAAATAGGAAAAAAACCTCCTTTAAAACTCCTGTTCTTGTATGCGACCTCCAAAGGTCTGGGTATTCTTACCTTTTGAAAGTTTATTTCAGTCAAGTCTTTTAAGATTCACTCCATGACTTACAAGACAAAATTTCTGATCAGTTTAAAAGATGTTGAAGAAAAAGGAAAGAACCAGAATGGAAATCCTGGGTTATGTCAGTGGTTGTATAGTTGTCTTGGAACATGATTTTGGGCAATTACTTGGGATTTCAATTCCAGAACAGGCTGTTTCTTTTGGGAAATCCAAACTGAGACAAAGCATATAATATTATTTCTTCTGGAGAGATGATTAGATATTCTCTGAATCAAAAATGAGCATATAGAAAGAAAGGACACTGGAAAATTTGACCTCCCTGAGCACATCTCTGCTCCAGTGTCAGGGTCATTCAGTGGCTACCCTCAGGACCAAACTTACTGTAGTACTTGGCAATGTGTGAGCCTTAACATGCTGTTTTACACGTTCACAGACATACCAGCTTTTTGTGTATATTCAGACAGCCTTTCCAGATAGTCTATTCACAAGACAGCCATGCGTCTGGAGTGTCACTCTGTCACACAATCCAATTGTAATAGCTGCTTTTGTCCCCTACAGCAGCTGCAAAATAAATATAGTACCTGTGATCCGAGTTATACCAATTTCTTATGGATTAAAGTATCCCTTCCACTCTCTAATGCTATGGAGCTTAATGACTTACTATCTGGTAGCCCTGGATCACAGACACTGTGGACCTAGCTGTTATTTTTCCAATGTTTAAACTGAGGTCATCACAAAAACCCCAAAGCAATCAAATATTAGGTCATGCAATAAAGTTCCATGACACCTTCCACCCCATGGTCCCTGCTACTGATCTTCACAAAAAATGCTGGGGAAGTGATCATAGGCCTTTACTGTGCCATAATGGTAATAGCCAAGCTCTTTTGGGCAAATACAGAAATAAAAGCAAATGAGTATCATGACACAGCAATGTTTAAAAGAACTGGTAACTAACCAGTGTAAAAGTCTATCTGTGGGTATAGCAAGTTTTCAAGATTGGTGAAATAATGTCTTTACATTTAGACTTGGTGCTTATTTTAAAAGGTATGCTTTAGCTGAAGTAGAAATTATTGCCATCGGTACAGGAATTACAGTTTAAAATTTTCTATTTGACAGGTCAATTAGACTAGCTAATGAGAACAACTTCTTCTGGGCTTCAAACCTGTGATTCTATAGGAAAACAAAACCCAAGATCAGGAATCCTCATCTGAGATCTCTCAGTCACTAGCTCCAAGCTATTTAACATTAGGTACTGCTCTGAAGGTGTAGGCTGATTTCAAAACATGGAAGAAAAGTCATCTCCCAAAGACACCATATCCTAGACTGTTTAGGATGCTACAGCTGACTCCAGCACCATCTATCACACCTATGAGCAGGGTGTCACCAGATCTCATGAAGCACAAGAAACATTGTGTTTTGTGTCTTACCAAGAGCTATTTATGTGACAGATTATGCTGTTTTACTCATGAGAAACCTGTAAAATAATCTAGTCTTATCTTGCTGCCAACAGTAATGCTGGTGAGTAACATAAATGGTATGCATTACAACTAAAGTTAGCGTTAAAAGCTACAGTATTGCAGAAGTTAAGAGCAACAGAGCTGCCATTGGAGATTTACACTGTTATCTTCAACACCACAAATAAAAAACATCCGATCAACTTAATTCTGATTGTCACAGCCTTAGAGATAACATAAAGCAGCAGAAATATGAAGGGTCCTCAAGACTTGTTTAGCGCAGAGTTAAGCAGCAGTCTGTATTAAGTAGCTTTGCCTCTGCCAGGGACCAGGAAGGACAAATACTCA
Organism: Cariama cristata; assembly: GCF_000690535.1. Taxonomy (NCBI): domain Eukaryota; kingdom Metazoa; phylum Chordata; class Aves; order Cariamiformes; family Cariamidae; genus Cariama; species Cariama cristata. The sequence goes on from NW_009636148.1 coordinate 25,437, forward strand.
GAAGTAGCTACTGCTAAAGCCTTGCAGTTGAAATGACAACTGTACTTACAAATGCGGTAAAATAATTTTATTCAGGCACAGATATCCAAGAGAAGAGACTGCATAATTCCTCATCAATCACTGACAACGCTAAATAAAAAACCCCAACAAAACCAAACAAACAAAATCAAAAAACTCCACAACACTCCCCCTCAAAAAAACACACAGAAAACCACAACCCAAACCAACAAACCCAGCAACCAAGGCAGGACCATGCATGCTATCTGTGAAATGCTAGATGATAACAAGCCCCTGACTTCAGTGAGACTGAGATCAGGCTGCTATAGAAAGTGATGCTTGTGCCAGAATGTGAAATGTGGAGCAAATTCTGCCACTGGTACTCAGATGGACTAAATATATTCAGCTTTTCAGTTCTTCCATTAATTCATATCTGGCTGTTCAGGGAGTAAAAGAGAAGGCAGTAGCAATGAATATGACAGAATCCAACATGGACTCACAATAAAAATGTAAAACCAGGCAGGTCTAAATACACCTTTTATACTGAACTCATGAAAAATACAGAGAAAATTTTCATATTATTTTTGTATGTAGAGTAAATTCATTTTTCTTTTGCCCTTTACCTTTTTCCCTGATAAATCATAGTTTTGGCAATTGATAATTCTCCTTTCATTCAACCTAAAGGGCCCCTTATGTCAGCCTACAGTTCAGGGGAATATAAATCAAAAGGAATGCAAAGTCAGATGAAAAAGGAACATTATGTGACTGGAAATGTGGAAAGAAGAGGTAAAGTCATAACTTTTTAAAATATTTGTTTTAAATTAGAATGACACCATACAGGGGAACTCACATAATATTTTTACTACTCTGGTGTTGTTGCAGGTTATAAACTGTGTATTGGTCAATGGCTTCAAAAAAATTGATGGACTTTTGCTTCAGTACCAGATATTTAGCAATTTCATAGCTGACACAAATATTTTGTAGTGTTTCTCTAAGCCCAACATAATCTCTTGCACATAGTCTATATACCCAATACAAAAATATTAAAATAAGAAACACAACTCACAACACTTTGTTAAATGGGTACATTCTTGCTATGCCTTATATACCACACCATAGCTACAATGATCTTTACACTGACAGAGCTGTAATTTTTCAGTCTCATGCTCTCAACACAATACTTATGTAGGGGCTACTTTTTCTGTAAACAAAACATTGTATGTGTACAGTAACATATTCTTCATAGAGTTCCAGGATATATTCTCAAGATGAGGCAAAAATACTTTTTGGTGAGTGTACACTTGGTATTAGACCCTCTTCCACGTAACTATATAAGCAATATTTTACAGCTTATCTCTAAGGCACTGCAACAAAAGCAAGGACACCAGAATAAGGTTAGTAATCATGCAGAGTGTGACAGTGCATGTCATGCAACACAAACATATTTGGAAAGACAAAGTCTAGGAACTTTTATTAACTCACAGGAAGCCAGTTCACTGGAAAACAGTCTAGAAAACTGCAGAGCTGGATACCATTATGAAAGAGTCCGGTAATAAAGTTCACAAAAGGAAGCAGATTTTTTAAAAAGGATCTGAAGAAAAAGGAGGCGACCCAAACATATGAAAGCAGCATGAAGCTGAGAAAAAGGAGGAGCAGAAGAAGAAAACATAGAAGCACATAGAAGATAGAGGATGACATCAGTACAGAGATCAATGAGAAAAGGATTCTATGGAGACTTGAAGATCACTATGTTTTTCCTAGTACAAGAACTGAACAAATCTTAGAGGCAGCAAATTTAAAACAACTACAAGGAAGTACATTTTTATGTAACACGTGAAACTCATTGCCTCTGGATACTCTTGAAATCAAAAGCTTAATGGGAGCCAGAAATAGATAAATTACAGTTACTTTACACAAGACTCATTTCATCTGTAGAAGAAAAAAATAATTCTTTGTGCTTCCTGGCAAAAGTCAGGTATTAAGTGACGAAAGCAATTAGAAAGAGATTTACCTAATTTGACATAATGCAATACTTATCCATTATGGAGCAGCTGTAGCTTCTGCTAAAACAAGACTATGCAGTCATAACGTAAAAAGCTCCAACAATTTTGGAATACATACAAAATCTCAGAGTGTCAGCCTACTCTTACCAATAAGGAACTCAGAAGAAACTCTTCCTCAAAGCAAGTTTGCTCTGGATTTTTTTTTTTTTTTTTTTAACAAGGTAATCCCTTTGAAGCGATTACTATTAGCCATTGCTGGAGAAGGATACTGGATTAACTGTGCTTATAGGGTGATTCAATGTGCCATGTTGCTATGTTTTGATAGATGGAAGGGCAGAGTGAAAGCTGCAAAACCCAAGACAGAGATGACTAATCCAGTCCTGGTTTAGCAGCAATAAGGGCATGGATTGTCCTGTGCAACATAACTGTTGTCTGGAACACTGCAAAATGTGAAAATTGTGACTGTGTTTAAGGCAAAAGTAATTCATCAGTTTGCTGAGCCATGTAAGGACAGGACAAAAACTAGAACAGTCCAAACTATTGGCTTGCTTTCCTACTAACACAAGCTGTATTTGGAGTTGGGTGGAGATCAGGACTGAGGCTAAGTTCCATCATTTTTTAGATTTGCTTTGCCCAGTACTAATGTTCCGTTTAAATTTATATGCTCCTTTTTGGAAAAGGTTATCACCAGTAGCAACAGGCAAAATATTTAATACTGAATAGTCTGCATATTTGTTCTCTAGAATGCAAACCTTTGGATATGGAAAATAATTTGGGGAAAAGAAAAATCAGCTCCTGTACCTGCTATGGTTCCAGACACACCCTGATTTTAGTCAGGCAAAAGAGAAGAACTGTCATAAAAAAGAAATTAAATGGGTCCTCTGTTTCCTTTTCCCACCTCCAACAGACACTAACTCCAGACATCAGAAAAGTTACTTCATTTTATGGTAACTAGGACTCTATCCCACAGAAGAAGTATCACTCTACCTGTGAATGCTACTGTTTGACTTTTATTCTGAAGCAAGAGTTGCTGCCCCTTCTACATGCTATTCCCGTTAACTCCAGATATTATTTTCATCAACTCAGCTCTTGGGGTGAAAACTCTGTCCCACTGAAATCAAAGGCAAACCAGCTAACTTCAAAGTGCTCACAATTTCTGCTACCTTCTTGTTCCACACATTAATTATGCCTTAGGTTTCAAGTATTTCCTTTTATTTGTTTGAACTCTCTTCATTTTTACTGCATTCTTCTTTTCCTGTCCCTCACATGAGAAGGCAGTAAAGAAACCCAGCTGACTTTCCTTATAGTATCTGTTATCTCATAAACCTTTATCAATGCAGCTCCTTTCTGCAAAGGAGAGTCTACATAATTTCAGTCTTTTAATACAAAATTCCAGCCTCTGATCAGTGTTCATTGTCCTATTCCTCGTACAATACGTTTGAGCTAAGTAATGAAGATTGACCACAGTATCCGATATCAAAGCATACCATTAGTGCAACATGGCAGGCACAGCAGAGTTCTTTCTCTCTTTTTTTCTTTATGGCTTATAAAAACCTGCTTTTCTGTTCACCACTAGGCACTGAACAATTACTGTACAGAGAAGACGGAAAAAACTGCAAAAGGTTAGAGTGAAACAACATGAAAAAAACAGCCCCTCCTTGTGATATTTATGTTTCTGCTGCTGGCCCTGGCAGAAGTCCAGGTTCTGAACGAACAAAACTTCGAGTGGCTTAGAGACTACAGTATTCAACCCATAGGCAGGAAACGCAATAGCATGTGACAATGGGAAGAAATAAAAAAAGCTTTGCAATGCTTTTGAGCTTCCAGCTCAATCAGTTTGGATCAAAACTCAGGCGCTGTTGAGATTTTGTGTGAATGAGTTCTCTATTGCTACACAAAACCATGTGTGTGTTACAGTGTAAGACAGTTAAGTGGTAAACAGTATGTGGCTTTGCTTCCTCATTGATATTTCATTTTTACAGCACTAGCACTATAAAACCCCATTTTATGTAGAAGGCCACTGTCCTCTCTATTCAAATACAGTGAGGAACTCTTTCC
>NW_009636148.1:29525-58629 GCF_000690535.1 Cariama cristata
AACACAAAGTCAACTCCCTATTTCTCCTCCTTTCCAGGAAAGTTACTTGGTAACTGTTGTTCGCTACTCAATGTCAAATCTTAGTTCTTCTACAAAATTAGAATTTAAAACAGTTGGCTAATGTTCCATGTTTATTGTCATCCAGTGATCCAGGTTAAAACAGTGTCCTTTATAATAGATTTCCTTTGGGGAACTAATACTCTGAAAAATTAATTGTTGGGAAAATAATCTCAAATTCTCTTCTTTTTGTAAACATTGAAAATATAAATTAGCCACAATTGTATTATCAGGGACAGAGTGTTTAGGGGCTCCTGTAGACACTGTACAGAGCAGAGATTTCATCCTCACTTTTTCTCCCAGTATGTACACCATTCTCATGGGGTAGATGCTTGTCTTCATAGTCCATGTTTTATCTAGAAGTCACAGGATCACGAAACATGGGACCATATCAGTGCAATATTTTAAACCTGTATTATAATTTCTCTCTCTCTTTTGTGAGTTTAGTGACAGACCAATAAAACCAGGACCTTCGAGCCACAGAACACAGAGGGCAGCAGGTGTCTAAGCACTCTCTTGTTGAGCATTTCCATGACCAGACAGGGCCAGGTGTGAAATTCAGGTTTCTGTTTCTGTTTTCCTGAAAAGTATAGGATTTATAGTCTGAGAGAATATTCCAAAGAGGCCTAACTATTTCAATAAACTAACGTTAACTGTTCTAGAGACAATTCTTTCTTTTATGGAACTTTTTTTTTTAAAATTTAGAAACTCCCTATATATCTTATCACACAAATTCATTGAGAGAAAAGTAGGTTTCTGCAGCAAGATTGTTATCTGTCAGTGTGAGTAGAACTGAGGATTGACAGGCGGGCATTGACAGATTGATCTGTGTGATCAATGAAAACCAGCTAAGCATGCCTAGGGATGTGGCAGAAAGGTGGCTACCTGCTCCCACAATTGATGGTGGATGCAACTCAAGCAGTGTTTCGTGGGGGGAGTTGCCACAGTAGTAGAATAGACTGTGAACTATTTACTTCACAGCAAATAAAAGGTGTAATTGAGGCAATTGGGAATCCATGACATAGTTCTCATTTCCTGGATGCTCTATGGAAAAAGCAACAATTTTCTGAGTCCTCAATCAGATTGGATCACAAAGTTGCATATAACCCATAAACAGGACAGTATTTAAGAATTGCTAGGTTAAAGGAACGATGCTACTTTACGGTAAACAATACAACGACTTAGCATTCAAAAGTGGGATCCTATTATGTTTTGCTCCTGGAGCAGAAGTGGGCTATGAAATTCTTACTACCTTAATGTTTAAAATATCTGCTAAAAATTATGAGAAACATGCTTGCCATCTCAGCCTCCAGCAGGAAATCCTGCACTTGATCAGGATGGATTCTGGGTGCCCCTTTCACCTCCCCCCAAGTAGGTTTAACATGCCTGAACCCCATCAATCCTAGGACCAGAGAGTGATGGGTAAAAACAAATGATACAAACTCCTTAAATGGTCTTGCCTTCTCTGAGTAGCTGGGAGCCTGCTGGAAACAGTTTCCCCAATACTGCATCCTATTGCTTTTGTTTATCTATCCTTGCTGACATTTTCTTCAATTAGGAAACAATAGCTCCGTTCCAATGTACTGAGCAGAATTACTGAAACCGAGTCATGTGACACCATGAGAGTGTGTTTTCAATTATTCACTCTGTCTTTTTTTGCCAGGCCTATGAAGAGGAACAGCCTTCTGCAGGAGTCAGGTTTGTCTGCCTTGCTGTTGTAAGTTCCTCCTTTTAATTTTTATTTTACAATTAGATATTTTAAATTTTTTAAAAATACTTTAACAGTAAATTCAACTCTCCAAGAGTTTCTTACTAAGAAAACTTCCAAATCTCTAGCTCTTCCTACTGCCTGGAAATCCTAGACATCTGCAATAGTTCAGTGCTAATAGTACTGCTCAGTAATGAATCTGACAAAGATCACAGGATCTAGATTAAAATGGGATGTGAGATATCATGCTGTTAGCACTTGGTAATGTAAAACTCATCTTGTTCTTGCTAGTAAAGAAAAGTTCTATCTTTCCTACTGTTTGGTTAACATCAGGGGATTTGCATTCAATCTGGGATCTACACCAAATTATTTGCATCTTGTGAATGCTCAGTTTAATATCCAACCAAAAATTTGAACCAAATGGGCACAGCTCAAATAATGTATTTTGTTTGCAGAAGACAGACTGAGTTAGGCTTTTTAGACTTAAAGCTAGAAAAATAAAGCTGGGAAAAAAAAAACAACAACAACAACAACAGAGAATGAACATTTGGTTTGCATTACAAACCACAGACAACTTCCATCAGGCATGCTGGAGGTATAAGAATGGCAAGAGAAAATGACAAGCAGTGAGTGCACTGGAGGAAAAGATGAATGATTTGGAGAATTGACTTGGAAGTAATTGTCCATGCCACCGATACCTTGAATTAAATTTGGTGGAAGATGACAATGAATCATAAAGCTTCTCTGGCACTTATGATATTGTTTTCTGTGTAAAATGACATTTCTGGATATTTTTATTGGAAAACTTATAGACTGTGGTTTTGGTACCTCCTATATTTCTGTCACTTATGCAACGCTGAATCAGCAGTTCTGGAAAAGATGTTGCCTTAGTTAAGACTTGGGCTGCGATCTAATACTTAAGAACAAGTATTTATTTGGAAGTCTTCAGGTCTACTGGGTTTATTTTCACCTCAGCCACTGGTTTGCTTTGAGATATTAGGTAAGTCATTCAGGGTTAAATCTGGTCTTTGAGACGATGGAGCTCTGATGGGGGTGGGGGAGGAGGAGATAGCTGATGCATTGGGGCAAAAGAGATGTTCTCTCTACATAAGGTAAAATTCCCCAGGAGCATTGCAGGGGGGTGGCATGGCAGAATGCACTTAGAGCAATGTTTCCTCCACTGTTTCAACAGGTGCTACTATGTGTTCCCTGGATTGCAGGTGCTTAGCATAGTCAGAGAGGCACCTCTTGGAGCATTTAGTACTGATGGCAGTGCTCCCTTCTTAGGCTTGGCAGCTTCAGGCAGAGCCAGAAAGGGCTCCTGCATCTCTCCATCCTGCATTCTAGCATGCCATTTTCCAGAGCACTGTATTTTGACCATTAAGCTATCAAGTCTTCTGCTTACCCATATGCTTAATAGCTCTTTTTCAATTTGCTCTCTTCAGGGAAGTAAGAGTGCAGTTAATGTTTGTACAACATTGAAATCCTTGAATGAAAAGTGCCATTTCTTCTAATTTTCCCCCATAGGCAAGGTTGTTTAGTTTGTAACAGGGTATGTAAATGATTCAGTAGAGTCAACTTTGAGATAAAAAAATTCTGAATAGAGGTGGTCATGCAGGAATACAAATTCCAAGGCTTAAGAGTACAAACATGCAATTATCATAGAATCATAGAATGATAGAATCGTTATGGTTGGAAGAGACCTCAAAGATCATCAAGGCCAACCATCTACCCAGTGCCACCATGCCCAAATGCGCAACTTGGGCTCGTTTCTGACAATTTTATTGCTAGTGTCTAATAGCAATTGCCAGAATCACAGAAGGAGTGCCAGTCCCTATTGCAGATTTTCGAGTGATGTGCATTCCACACACCTTCAGCAAGTAGCTGTGTTGCTTCCTACCCAGGTGCTAAGGTGAGGTACTTGCAGAGGTTCACCTCATCCTAGCGATCCTATTGCTTTTTCAACTCCACTGTCTGGTATAATAGGCCAGATTACATTTTTACCTACCTTCAGACATACAGGAAAAGCAACATCAAGCTTTACAAGATTAATTTCCTGACACACTGGGGATGCTAACAGGGATTTCCAAACTCAAAACCTGCCATTAGGTACATACGTATTATGGTAGACTAAAGCTTTGGGCTTACCAAAACACTAAAAAATTGGTTTTTTAAAGAAAGAAAGAAACAAACAAAATCTCCTAACTTTGAAAGTCTTTACATGTCGGTGGGGATAAGTGTCAGTCAGCTTTTAACTAAGGTAATCAACAAAAATGCATAGAAAAAACTGCAAACTTGTGATGCTGAATTATGCCACCACCAACTACTTATTTCAGTTCTCAAAATTATTGTTCTAATGCAATTCATAGCTCTTTTCATCTCTGTACTTCAAAATAAATTACCACATAGAGGCTCTGAAAATTAGGTTCTCTCAATAGTGTAGGAGGGGAGATTAATCCTAGAGAAATAAGACCCCATGTCAACCATAAAGTACATATGTCAAAGCTGAGCTCCATCTATGTCACACCTTTCCCCATCCCCTCTGACCTCTGTATCCTTAAATATAAGCTTACATGTATTTTTATTCAGCGTGTGCTCTGCGTCACAGGAATGGAGCATGGCTATGCTGTTGGGCAGTCCCCCATCCACACCGTGGCTGCATTCAGCCACGGCTGAAAATCCTGTTATTCATAAGAAAAGAGGCTACTCTGAAAAAAGAAAAAAGTAGAACATTTTGTGTATTGAAGGGAATGGAGAATACGCTAGCTCAGTTTGACCCTGAAAGCTTCCCTCATGCCAGTGTCAGGAAGGCTGGGAGCTCAGTGACTTCAGTTCCACTGTTCCTACCCAGTGAGGTCAAACTCTCCCACAGGAACAGAGAGGATCCCAAAGACGTGCAAGAGAGGGGCAGAAAACACACCAGCTTTGTGGAACTTGACGTGTTCTCTGGATACTTTCAAACTCAAACTTTACCCTGGAATAGTGTCCAGCTAGGAAATCCAACAAGTTCCAATACTCAGGGCATGCATTTCTGAAGTGTTAGGGATTTTGTTTAGGAAAAAAGACATCAGGGAGCAGAGCAATATTAGGACTGGCATGATGGAAAATAAGTTATGATGGAAGGCTGTAGCAGCATTGCCTATCAAAAATGCCAGAAAGGACTGCACAAATAATCATCCTTCTCCGTGGGAGATGAAAGGACCTCTTTGCTGCTCCTGAAAGAGCTATGTGCAAATTTTTTTTCTTTTACAAATCCAAAAAAATTCAAATTCACGCTGAATTGTGTATTTCTCCAGCAATGTCATATAGCTCTTTTAGACAGGTACTCAGTGTCATTGTGTTAATCCTCGGTTTTTGTTTTTCCTGGTTATTTGTATGAGAGGGAAAATAAAGAAAAATAATCCTGCAGATTTATTATAAGGCTGGCTTGGGTTTATTATATGAATCTGGCTTGGTCAGAACTTGCAGGCCTGTGTTTATTGTTGTGGCTGTAAGGAGCCTTTAGAAAATCTGCCGCCTTCTGTTTCTGTATCACCAGTGGCATTTCAGGTAAAAAGTGCATGCATACCTGCCTAATTCTGCATAGAAGCAGAGAAACAAACAAGTCAAAACACACACAGCAACCTAGTTTAGAGCACAATGTACAAACTTTTTCTTTCAATACTATACTTGAGAAGTGCTTTTCAAATTACATTGATTTTCAGTTTTGTGTATAACACCTACAGCATCTTTGATTTATGCAAATCCTTCAGTTTTAATAGGTATTTTCTCTAGAATGGCAGCACACAGTATCAATTAGGTACTGTGAAGAGAATAGAAAAGTTTGTGTAATAAATATGATAATAACATTTTAGTAAGAAAGTCAAATTAATTTAGACTTCCTCTTGTTGTATTTTCAGCACTGCCACATACCTACCAAAATATCTCTAGAAAACTTTTTCTGAGGGAAAAAGGAAACAGTTTAACAAAGTTCCCCTTTGTTACCTTAACATGCTCATTGCTTTACTCATTTTACAAAAGCTCCAACTTTTGCCACATTTTGATTGTATAGCATTTCTTCCATTTTTTCTTAATTTTGTATGCTGAATCATATGCTGAAACAAGCCATTTCTACAATGGGACACTTTTTGATTGATGTATTGGAGCTATATTCCTTTATAGAGTTCAATCCCTAATCAGATATTCACATCTTAAGTGCTTCACTGGATCTCTCTGTTACTGTTAAATGGATGGTCTTAAGTGAGTTCTGGTCTGCAAAGGTAGAAGTTTTATAGCAGCCTGACGTTCCTTACTCTCTTATGGCTAAGACCTACTTTTGCTAAGCCACTTACAAATCAGATGCCCCAGGCAGAGAACTTAACCTCGACAATTTGATTAATCTTCTTTGAATTATAGTGGTTTCATGAATCAAACTTCCGCAGGAGCTTCCTCTTTCCAAATAACATTAGGAGAATAGAATAATGCTTTTAAAGTAGCTTCCTTTTCAATTTGGGATTGCAACATGCTAATTCAGCAGAAGCCCAAAGGAAGCAGCACAATGGAAGCATCAAAAACATTTATTAAAAACACTCCATTGTGCTTGGGGAGCATGGGAAGAGAATGAAAAGGTGAAGGAGAATTTAGGAGAGCGCTGCACAGAAACAGAATTAGCAAGTCATGAGATATCACGTGGCTGTTAGCAGACTGAAAGACTCTCTTGATTCGATTTATTCATTAGGGCTTTTCAGTAGTGTAGGTTATTAAGTGGGAGAAAGTGGCGTATATTACAACTTACTTTTTATATTTCCTTTCCTGGAGGATATTTAGCACCAGAGAAGCAGAGAAAGTTATTGAAAGTATCATGCCGCATAAATGGGAGAATGATAGGAAAAAGAGCAGCACCACCATCTCTCTGAAGATGGATCGAAAGAGCAATGCTGGGAACAGGAAGTCAAGAAAGTTTCGCTCCATTTCAAGATCGCTTATACTTTGCAATGCCAAAAACAGTGACGATGGGTCAAGTCCTGATGAGAAATGCCCTGATCCCTTTGAGATCTCTACCAGTTGGGGCCAAGAGGATTTTGACTGCTGTCCTAGAACACAACTGCCATGCACACCAGAGACAGAAGACAGCCCACCTGATCCTCCACGTGTGATCACCAGCATGATCCAGTCCAAAGCTGCAGCAAATGAAAACTGCAACAACATGAGAAGAAAGTTACTCACCAAGGTAGGCAACTCAGTGCAGTATATTGTAATGTTTCAAATTACAGTAGTTCCTAAATGGATTAATTCATATTTCTCAGGAACACAATATTCTACTTGGCTTTTTCAGAGCCTATGAACCTGCAGTGTTCCTGTTCTCTATAAACAGAATGAAAATGTTTTAGCTTCCTTGCTGTGCTGTTGCATTCTGCTGATTGACGTTCTGCTGAAATCAGACTGCTCGACCACTCTCAGTGTAATCAGACTAGCACAGCTGGTGCTTTCTACCTGCAATATAGTATTCAGCTCAAAATATAAAACTGTCACTATAGTAAAGTGCATTTGTAAAGTGTGATACCATAAGATCTTACAAGCTATGCAAGTAAGAATTATATTAATACCATGAAAGACACAGGAGATTCAGCAGGCAGATGTTCTTTCTCTCTGATTCAGGAAGGAGGTAGTGATGGCTCTAAAACTACCAAAGACGTCACTTTTTCCCAGAGATATAAAAAGTCTTAACAGCCTCATATTACAACATTATTCTTTAATCAAGGAGTAACTATGGTAACCATAACGATCTGAACAATTTTTAAGTCTGAGCAACATATTTTAGATGCCTTTAGAAAGTTCCTTTTCAGTAACACATCATAATTTTTCCAATTTATCTCTACCTGTTGGTGTAATGTGTAAAAGAGACCTCACTGCAAGTATGACATGTCTTTTAATACAGTTTGTATCCTCCTGGCACCTCCCTTATTATATGCCTTTTACCTGTGCAAATAGCAGCTTATGTGAAAGAACTAATGCTTTCACCTAAAGTATTTCTTTCTTGTATATTCTATTTTATTCTACATACCTTCAACAGAAATTGGGTAAAACTAGACCTCTATGTCTAAACGCACAGTGGTACTGAAAATCAGAATCTCCCCTTGAATTTCTTGCTAATGACAGCAGCATGCAGCCTAATATTGGAAAGACTGCAGCAGGACAGAGTTCTGGATGTGAGGTGTTTCAGCCCCTGGCAAAGTCCTAGCATGAGGACAAAACCAAACCGACTTTCTATTACATTGACAGAAAACATAAACAAGTGACACTGACCCAAGTCCCAAAATACACTCAGTCACCTGCAAAACCATACCACCTCCTCCCGTTTGGAAACAGTTCATACACACTCTGGTGATTTCTTTCTGTGAGTGAAGAAGGAGCCAGCCTCTGTGGACTCCTCCCTCTTTTCACAAAGCTGAACACTTTCTTAGGTGCGTGTCAGCTGCCACAGTCTACTTACTCACATATCTCCAAAATATGCAGGGCTTCAATAACTGTTGTGATCCATACCCATATGAAACTACTCAGCATCTTACTGCAGACTGTAAGTTTAGACCATTTGCTTTTATAGCTGGCAAGCAGCTCAAATAGAGAAGCGGGGAACAGGGTAAGTCTCATAACTAATGCCATTGCACAGATAAAATATAACTGCTAAGGGTATAAATCCACTCTTACGCTGGAGTGTTAGTGTCACTGAACGGGATGGGTCAGGAGCCTGGATGGATGGTGACATAAATTAGTCAGCAACCCAGTCCCTTACAGCAGTGTTTGGGTTGTTTAGTGCCATTATAGACAATGGGTACATTAAATTCCCTCTCTGGAGCAATCATAGCAATATAAACCTCTTCAGATGCTACTTGCTAATCTTTCATACCTTTCAGAGTTACGGATCAGTGAGTGATTCTAAAAAGTCTTATCTCAGCATGCTAAATAGGATGAACTTTGGTAACTGCTACACTGACCTTATCCTGTACTACTGTTACTGAGGCTTTGCCCTATATTATGAAAGCAGCGATCTCTATCTTCCATATGGCACAAGCCTGTCAGAACAATCTTCCTGTACCACGTCTCTTAGAGAGCTTAAGCTTAAAACCTCTCTCTTTAAGAAAGGAGACAACAAGCATTTTTCAAGTCCCAGCATAACACTCACTCTCTCCATGTGACACTTCAGAAATTCATGATGTGTGACTCAGAGCTGAAGGATCCTTGCCTTTGTTCCAGAAAATTGATTCCATTCTTTCTGTGGTGTTGCTGAGGATATCCCACTATTCTTCTGATTTCCAGTGCCTGCAGCACTACACATGACTCTGAAAGTGCTAATAACTCCCACAGAACTGAAGAACTTAATTTTTGCTGTCACATTGGAAGAAGCATGTGTCAAAATGCTCTGTGATTTAATGTTCCCTGTGCATTTCTTCTCCAGAGCTAAGGGGGAACCTGGAACATCAGTATTCCAAATACTAGTTCCTCTCTTCTATTCAAAAACTTAAGTATCTCTCTGAGACATACTCTGCTGATTGCATGGGATTCATCATAAGCAATAAACCATGAGCAAATCAAACAGTGTTTCAGGATTTCTGCATATGTATTAGGGGCTTGTTTTCCTGATTCCAAAATCTTAGGATCTCAAAGAATAGTCCTATGTCCCATTACTAGCAGTCTGAGAAACTAGGTGCTGCTTACAATAACAAAATGAGAGGTAAGAGGAGGATTTTTGAAGAGAGGGCATCCATGCATCATGACATCAATTCCTTTCACTTCAGTCTTCAATAGAAAATGTTGCTGTAGCCATCAAGGGAACCACTGCAGCATGAGCACAACCTACATTAGATTACAGAGAATCCTCACAGAAACAGTTTGTTCTTATTGCACTACCTGTAGAAGAGACTTTGAGCTGGAACTCAGATCTTGTTATACAACAGAGAATTTCAGAAATTCTGATGATACCAGGTTTTGTTCATTCTTTTTTTTCAACAAAATATGCACAGGTTTTGGTGCCAATAGTACTAGACTGATTGGGGTGGGACTGCAAGTTGGTGTCACTGCTCCTCTATCATCTGACTCCTAACACAGTGCTAGCTTGTGTAGGTGAAAGGACCACAACCTTGTATACTGGGTAAATTTGGCTCTTGTGAGGAGTATTGCAAAGGCTGGCCCCAGATGCAAAAAACTGACTTGTACCTGTGCAGGTATTTTTGGTTTTAAGCGAAGCATCTATAGTCTGCATTTATACCACTAGTGCACCGAAAGGGCAGAGGATGGACATTATTTAACTGTGATGCTGCCCGCCACTTTTACTGTGATGGTATGTGGGCAGCACCAGATGATAGGGGTTTCAGTTCATAACTGCATCTTCTAGGCAACTTCTTTCCGACAGTATGTAGCATGGTGGCACACTCAACATGTAAAGCTGCAGGGATTGAGCTTTCATCTGTATAGAAGTTACAACAGGTGGAAGGAAATAAGGCTGAAACAAGACTTAAATAGGAGCACAGCAGCAACTATTCAGTGGTTCATTACATTCAGGGGTAAAACCTCAGTCGGTGCTACGTCCATGTGAACTATGCAGTTACCTCAGACATTTGGATGACCTGATGGTCGTTCACATCCTGCCAAGACGTGGCCCCTATATGTCGCATAGGGCCCTGTGTAACAGTCCTTATCAGTTCTGTCCTTCTTTGACCTCAGCCTACCCTACTGCCACAGCTATCTCACTTTGCTGCTGAAGTCCTGTTTCCAGTCATTTTTTTGTCACAGAAAAGCTGCTGCCATGACATACAGAGAATGAAAGAAAACAGGAGATAATCTGGGAAAAGGGAAATGAAGAGAGAATGTGGAATTACCAAGACAGGAAAAGACGAAACAGTTGACCATGGAATATTTTAAAGCAGGTGAAGTGAGAGGAGGAGAAAGCAACAGTCAGGAGCAGTGAAGGAATCAGATCTGCAGCAAAGTGCAACACCTAACTACTCCCCACTTCCTATCAAATGCCACATTCTTCCTTCTTTTCTTCTCTATGTCCTCAGCACATTTTGTGTGTTGCAACAGCAGCTTCATTCGTCTACATGTTGCTCAGCAGAAAGGCAGGTAGAGATGTTCCCACTAAGGACTATCATTTTATAAACTTCCCAGCCATCTTTCTCCTGCTGCCTGGTTGATTGTTCAGGAAAGTGGCAGAAGCAAATAATAGATCACCATGCACAACCAGGCAAAGAAAAACTGTATCAAAATGTTATAGCACATAACAAATGCTTTGTGAGATAGCACCTGGGAAAGGATGTCTCGTCTGATCCGTTAATCTCTACATCCTCTTCAAAGTTATCTCCTTTCATTATATGTTCTAAATAGCAAAGATTTTTTTTTCCCTTCTCTAATGCACTGTCAGCAATGATAAGAGCAGATGAACAGTCTTTTAATTAGTTTGGTTTCTGGGTTCCAGTATTCACTCATATTGACAAGTGCTCATTGAATCTAGACCACACAATTACCTGAGTGTCATCTGTTCAGCCAGCTCCCAGGACCACTTAGCTTTCAAGATGAGGTGCACTTAGTCTGGGATGGACAGAGCTGGAAAGTCAGCTTGTCAGTGTATAAACAAACAGATCTCCTTTATAGTTCGCTTCTCACAAAATCAGCAATTTTTAGGTGGCTTGAAAGGAAAAGAAAACAAAAAACTTGTAAGCAATATTTGACATCTTGTGCACTGACCACAAACACTGTGGAAGATGACCTTGCCTGCTCATGTCATTACAAAGTCTGAAACTATGCCGGTTGTAGGGAGAATGGACAGGACTAGATAACATCAACTCCTATTCTTCAGAAAACAGCAGTCTCTGCTGGGTTTGAGGGCTGATTCAAGCAGCATTCCATTACCTCTTCCCTGCATTACCAACACCCTGGGAAACACTGAGAGTTACCAGCCAGAGCGGCTGGCAGCAGGGTTGAAATAGCACCTAGAATAAACTGTAACAGGGAAGGGCTGACTCTTTATGCAAACACTGGATCCAACCTAATCTGACTGCATGGCTCCACTCAGTTCTAGAAACTTCTCTATCCTTGCTTCCTTTGGTCCCTGACCTTCTGCTTGAAGGAGGAAAAAAGCAAAGCGTCATTTTTCTCCCTTGCTCATCACCAGAATGTATTTTTATTAACTCACCTTCATGTAAACACCAGTTAGCTGGCTGTTTGGTACCAGGATAAGTCCTACACCACCAGAAGGTAATGTCTCAAAAATAAAGTCTATGGACAGGATAGAAAAACAAAGCCAGGAGAGGAGACTGCATTTATTCAGACATTAACATGTTCTCCTCCCTTTTCTTACTCATTCTCTCTTTCTGTATTCCCAGCCTTCTTGCTTTTGTGACATCAGGGCCATGTTATCCCCAGAGCAAGTTGGGAACGAGGCTGTTTTATTAAAACAGTGCATGCTGCAAAATGTGGGTCAGGGCAAAGTCTCCCTGAAAAATATACCAAAGGCCAGATGATGGGTGGAAGGTCCATCTGTAACATCCAATGTGCTGAATTGTCTATCTAGGACAGAACCTTAATCTCATGCTCTGCTTCTTGCATCATCCAAAGGCTTTCTAGCTTCTGCCATTTTATTAATTGCAAAGGGAATATGCTGCTGGGAAAATGAATGACATCTACTATAAATATTTTTAAAAGACCAAGGCATTGGCTAGGGTACATCAGATTCGGTGGAGTCACATTGATTTATGCCCAGAGAGACTCTGGCCCTTTCTCTGTCAGAACTGATGCAGAAAAAAATGCTTCTTGAAGAAAATCCCCAAAG
The DNA here is from genome assembly GCF_000690535.1 of Cariama cristata. NCBI lineage: Eukaryota > Metazoa > Chordata > Aves > Cariamiformes > Cariamidae > Cariama > Cariama cristata. Next base: position 42,095 of record NW_009636148.1, read on the forward strand.
ACTGTATTCTTTTAATCTCCCACTTGGAAATCCCAGGCTTTTCACAGTCAGGAAGCCAGGAAATCTAAATATTTAAATTCATTATTGTACTTTTGTTAGATGGGGGTTTTTTGTTTTATTTCTTTGCTTTTTTTAAAACAGCAGTCAATCAGCTCATTGTCATTCGCTTGGTTAACTGAGTCAAAGACCTTACTTGAACTAGCCTTGTATAACACTTCATTTCAGACAATCTAACTACTGTGTCTTACGTTAAGAGTGCAAAAAAGTTTTTCAGTTTTCCACAGATGCCATGGTTACCCTTATTTCCAAACAACAGCTGGAATTAGATGTTTTGAGACGGGACTCTGGGCTAGAAACGTCTAATGACAGCATGAAGGAAAAAGAAATCTTTTAAAAGGCAGATAGAAAAACATCCTCAGAGGCTTTGCATTTTGCATGACAAAAAAAAGAGGAGCCGGAGAAGAGAGTTGGCCTGGATGTGCAAATTACTTTTCCAGAACTAAACACATGAAAAATTAATCTACTCTCACCTGTGACAAAAATGCATTCAAGAAGGCTCTTGAACTCCACCTTTGATTTTTATCTTTCAGCCAAGCAGGTTCAGTTAAAAGATAAATTTTGCGTACAATGCACTCCCACAGACTTTCTTCATTTTGTTTTCACAGTGATGAGTGAATATTATAATGATACAAGTTTCCTCAGAGTTTTGAAGTGCTTGGTGGCAAAGTCCCCTATAAAAGCAGAGAGAATTTATTCACTGGCAGCAAATAGGTGTTTAAAGGTATGCTCTAATAATGACTAGGCAAGGTTGACCCAGAATCCACCTGCCCACTCACCAAACCTGCCAACCTTATTTTAGGAAATTTTCAGCATTCACTACATTCAGAGCTATAAAACACCTTTCAAAATGAACAGGACACTTTAAAAAGGAGGATGGAAAATAAATGCTGTCTTTACTCTTGGAACCATCAGCAATATTTCTATGCATAAAATCATAAGTGAGACAGGAAATAAAAGATGTTAAAGAACAAAACCCAAAGCAAATTGACTGCTGGCACATGGATTGGTCAAATGTTTATTTTTCTAAAGAACAGCTTTTATTAATTTTCTGTCATGTTGCAATAACTTGGATGTGAATATAGCAATCTATATCCAGGACCCAAAAAAGTGCAGATGATGACAACATACAGATATTTGCCACATGTCCCTACAGCCCAGTAATTGTTTTTGGTTTTTTTTGGTTTTTTTAAAGTAATTCACATAAATGAGCTGCAGAAACAATTGACACATAGAGCTTATTTGAAATGTAGCCCAATTTGGTAAGATCACTACAGATTTAAACAAAAATCGGTCCCAAGATTTTTCTGCAGTGTACAATGGATTTAACCTCTACTTTCCTTCTGAGTGAGTGCATAGAAAGAATATTCGTATCAGTCTTTATTTGGTGTCATTTCACATTTACGTCCCAATTCAACCCGGAATTTCCAGCCTGGCATGTGTCCCATTGTACAAAATACAACGTCTTCCCCAAAGGACTTATATGGTATTGCAATGAAAAAACCTCAGAGCCAAACTCACTGCACTCTGTGATGTCCTGTGAAACTGATAAGAGCCAAATACCTTTTGGACAATTAATTATGAGGATTTTTATAAACACCATGAACGCAGCAGCTGTACACTGTGAACAAGTTATAGGAAGGGCATAAGCATGACTGTGCTCTTAACAGAGATGAGTTGGGGACAGTTTGAAAAGGCCCACTATTAAGTCAAAATCAAGAAAAAAATGAAGCATGGAGAACAGCTATGCAAAGTTCTGTGTGTGTGCGCCTGACCAGTATCTGTGAGAGGATATATAGCTATTTCAAGGGAGCAGTACACAAGAGTAAGTACTCCTAAGGAAAGTTGGTAAGTCCAAACTTGAATTCTGACTACAGAAAAAAAGGGAAACAACTTTTTTTAAAACACTGACTCTATAATACAATTATTCTTTCACAACAGCCCCAATCCACAAACAGCTGACGTCTCAAAATACTTAGTCAACTGGCACAATAATTTCCTACCTTTAAGATCTATCTTACATTTCTCATGTTTGAGAACAAGCACACTACCCTATTGAAAACCTTGTGAGTTTAATGGATGCTTCATATATGCAGAATCTGGCCTGTAATTTCTTATTGATACCTAAAACAAAGGACCAATACAAACAAACAGATAAGGTAGCTCACATTTTTTGCTACTCAAGATCTGAAATTTTAAGACATCCGAATCCTAATCTTTATTTTGTTACCATGCCAAAGACTTCAAAGCACTGCCATAAGATAAAAGAGAACATAATGTAGTCCTGATTTCAAGTATGTATTTCCCAAGATATTTACCTTGGGTGAAAAGTAAATACAGAAGCTCCAAAACTAATATTAGAGTTCAAACAAACTGGTTTAAAATAGAACTCTGTCCATGATTATACACTTACCTGTTACTCACTAGAAGCACTCTTCATGCACAAAAGAGACTTCGTGAAATTCAGACGCTCCTCATTAATGGCAGACAATCTGGAATGCAAGCAAACCCACAGAGTTAACAAGTCAGTCAATACAAGTATACCCCTTATCCATTACCTACTGAATTCAGCCTGCAGTGAGCCTAGGGCTCCAAGTTAAAGACTTCATTCATTCACAGCCTTAGATTTACTCCGACAGGTTTCAGAATGGGAGCCAGGGCTTCAACTGTCAGCCTGGAAGATAATGACCTTTATTGACATTGCTGTAAATTTGAAGTTTGTGTTTGCTGTCAGTCATGTATGATGTGATCCCTATTGATTTGTGGTGAAAGGGCATAATGATTCTAACCCTCAGGGCTGGATGAACTCTGCTTAGGGCAGAAATTAAGCCCTACTGATGGTGAAGAAGGTGGTTACAGAGCTTTCGTTGTGCTGTCAGAGGACTACTGGAAATAGTTCATGCCACACTGACCAGGGGACTTGGGAGCCATACAGACAGTTGACCACTGCTATATATTGTGGCCTGTCCTGACATATGAAATTTGCATCCCCTTCAGAAATCTATACCTCAGTCATACAAATCTCTAGGGAACAAGCCCGGATCCAGGATACACTGAGAGCCCTGTTCACTTTCTGGAGTATGGAGGCGCTGGCAAGGGCAGAGGAGGTGGGTTCACGTGGGAGCAGAACAAGTGAATATTTGAATTAGGAGACTTACTAAGCAAATGGAAAAGAATTTGTATGCTAACTTTCCAGCTTTCCTTGTCTCTTTAGAATTTTTAAGTGTTTATGCATTTGTGCTGCAGGAGCATATTTCCTAGACAAATGTGTTGCCCTTCATGTGCTTAGTTGATCAGTTCTTTGCTTTACTTACTCACATGACTTAAGACACTATTTCTTTTTCTGTATGGCCATATGTTAATGATTCATAACTGAGTGAAAAATGTGCTCACAATTAGTCCTTCAGATGCAACACACAGACTACAGCAACATCAACCAGTCCGGAGTGGACAAAAAAATCTTCCACTGTTGCAGACCTCTCTGCTCCCCTGACCCCACTTAACAAGTCAGGAGCAGGGGTGGAGCTTCTAGTGTTTTGTATACACTTATTTTCCATTCAGACCTCTTCTGTTTTCCAGAATATTTCCTTTTCTGGCATATGTTTATTTTCCACCCTGTCTTTTCTGATAATAGTTAGCATAGGCAAAATTTATCCAGTAGACTATGAAAAGTCTATTATCTGTTCTCTTCCCCTCTGTGCAAAGGGGGGCTCTATTCTAACATGTCCCTCGTAGCCAGAAGCCACTGAAGTCCTAAGGAAAACAACTTTTTTTTTAAACACTGACTCTATAATACAATTACTCTTTCACAACTGCACAGTGTTAAAGGCCTGTTCCTGTTCTACTTGGAGGCAATCTGGTTCTAAGAAAAAGAACAGTTTCTGTATTTCTTAAAAAAGCTCAAGATAACTGTAAGTAACTTATCATCTTTGGTAATTTTTCTTTCATACAACCTTTCATCTTCTGAATCAGGACAGCTGCATCTGCAGGCTGTGTTCAACTACAGGGAACAACAGCTCAGGAATCAAGCTCTCTAGGAGTCCAAAATGTGCATCTCTCTGGAAAGGGTTCACAGGCAGCCACAGGCCTGCTGGCGGTGCAGCAAACAGGTACAGTACATGCGGAGTCAGCAAGCTTATTAGGGAGCCATTTGTCTGCATGGATTTTGTATGACCAGCTTTGTGTGACAAGCTATGCCTTGAAGCTCAGTTTTAGAGAAAGGCAGTGATGTTTAGGAATCATTTCTTACAATGCTTCCAGTTGGAGAGACCAGTCAAGATTCTAGAAAATTAAAACTGTGATAATTCAGGGATCTAATGATTCTCAATTACACTAAGAAAAAAAACCCAGAAGAATGAAAGAATGTACATAACAATGAGTTTTCAAATGGTGTTTTCCCAGTTGCCCTATTAAAGGGCAATGTAGGATGTCACCAGCCTAGCAAGGCCACTGGAAAGCAACATGAGCCAAAGTTCCTGAAAGGGAGCAAAGCGTACAGAGTCTGAACAACTTACAAATGCAAGATGGTGAGAGAGGAGGAATATTTTGCCTGGATGTAAGCTATGTGTGGAAAGGCAGCCATTGATCACCAGGACTGAGCAGAAGCGAGCAGCAACAGGAAAAACTCCTAGCAGGGGATGGAGTGTATCACACATCAAGGCATCTCATGGCAGCTCTGTTCAAGGCAAAGGGAAGATTGGAGCCGACTCCTCAGTTAGTGAGACATGTAGCACAATACTGGCATACTGTTCTTTGTAAAACAACATTCAAGCATGTTCCTTTTTTCTTTTTTTAAGGGATGGTTGTCTGAGTCCAAGGAATGAACTGTTATCGCTAAATGGACAATCACTTAAAGATCTGTCCAGCAAGGAGGCTGAATCTCTCATTCACCCAACAACACAGTTGGTGAACATCATGATGGCTAGCAAAGTAAGCATGACAGTTGTGGTCCCCTCCCACAACTGTGGGGTGATTTGACATTTACTTGAGAGAGAAGGGGAATTTGTGCATCAGACATTTGAAGAACATGGTTTTGCTCTTCCTGACAAAACCCCAAACCTCTTGCGGTCAGACTCTGGTGACTTTCAGCACAACTTTTTCCCAGATAAACAGAGGCTATGGGGAGGCCAAGGCCCTGGGAAATTCTAGCAAGGGCTGTACAACCCCTCCTTTTAGAAACATACAGCTTGCCAATGTTAATTTTCCATTTGGAAGTTGAGCAAAGGCAGAGGTGGATTTAAGGGAAGATCCATGAATCCAGAAGCCAGAGAGCAGGCCCTGTACTGAAGTAGTTCTGTGGACCTAGGATCTATAGCTAGAAAATTCCCACGGTGAATGTTACTGGAGTCTGCTACAGAGAGAGGGGAACAGGAGGCAGCATTAACAGGTCAGCAACCCTGGATTATCACCAAATCTGTCAGTGGAAAACCCTTTTAATCTTTCTTTCACATAGTCCCTTTCATTGGATTAGACACATTTCATTTCGGGCTTCTTGTCCTCTCATCCCCACTCCAAACGAGATGGCACCAAAGGCTGCTCACTTGCAAATTCTGGAGGATGATGACTGGACAGATGATGATGACTAGTCTCCTACCACACTCTTTACCACTTTGAAGACAAGAGAGCTCAGCCAGAGATTTGTTACAGGCTTCAGATCTTGATATTCATGGAAAAATGGCACTTTATGCTTGCTGTCTTCAAATGGGTCACACAGAAAGCTCTGATATAATCCTAGACTGAGAAAACACCCCTGACTGGAGCTGCTATCAGGTTTGATTGTGCCTCTTTCTAGGATGGCAGTGAACTGTCTCACCCAGATGTCTGCTGGATTCTGCCAAGATTTTTGTTTATTTTCTCTCCTTCAAATGCCTAACTGTCCAGAGATGAACTGTATTAAACTTTTGTAGCATAGTACCACCCAAGAGGCAGCCAGGTGAACTGTGCATTTAAAGACAAGCTTGCACCAAATTAATTAAGGATTAATAACAAAGGCTTTTCAAGCTAGTTAGCTTGGTAAGAGAAACACTGCAAAATCATTTTCAAAATGCCTCTTTAAGGGTCTTTTCTGCATTTCTCATTGTGAAGTCTTCCCCAGGGGAATGGGACTGGAAAGCGCCAGTAAGATTTTGCTTACTTGGCAATGCCTCCACCTGCTGTCGAAGAGGAAAATTATCATTCATTAGTTCTTGAGGTATCTCCGAACAGCACTACTAAAGTCAGGCTTCTGGAAGAAAGTGTTTGTCTTGTTTGGCTCCAGACAGACTAGAACAAAGAGATCCTGCTCTGATGCTACTCTTGTGGCCTTCTTAGCCCCTGCAGAATATCGCTGAGCAAAACCCTTTTATATTCGGAGGTTTACTATATTTCAATCAGTTTCCACACTCTGTCTGTATTTAGTAATGTTCTTCCTTTAACTGTGATTCCCTCAGAATCAATGGCATTCTCCATGTCACAATAAAAGCAGGACTTTCAGGAATGGCACACATCCAGAAATTATTCCTAACATCAACTGTTATTCAGATGTGATCATTTATTTATTTTCAAACTCTTCTAAACCCCTGCACTTAGAAACTTGCATGTTTTATCTAGACATTTTAAAATGCTATAACTAGTGGCCATGTTTTCAAAAGCAACTAAGAGTTTCCAAGTAGAAGGGGTTGCATTTTTGGAAAACACTAAAGCCCAATCCTCAAAGTTTTTTAAACATCCAGATTGTATTTTGACTAAAAAATATCCCTCTGAAATCAGCAGAAGTTAGACACCTATGCAACATTGCAAAGCTGGGCCTAGGAAATTTCCTTTTGAAAATAACGCCCTTCTAAGGTGATGGAGACTGAGTACCCAAAAGCACCAGTTATCTCCACTGTTTAGACAAGTATAGCTACAGTTTACCCATACATCAAAATATTAGTCTGTCTGAACCAACTGGGGTGTACAATTAATTTTCTGTCCATTTTTACTGAAGACCAGAATCTCTTTCTATCTTATTACTTTGGCAAGTTATAATCATTTTTACAGCAAGTCAAATTAGGAGAAATTTTATTTTTAAGTTTAGATAATTTTAGAGAATTTCTTGCATAGCAACAGTTTTTGGTGTTTTGTTGTTTTCTTTTTCTTTTCTTTCCTCAGGAAACACCAACCTCTAAGGAAAGGCCTTTGGAAATACAAAATGGTTTTCTGCACAGTAAAGTTGCCTGTCAAAGGACTCGCAGTAACTCAACAAGTAAGTTGCAAAGAAGTAATCTTTTCTCGTAATATTCAGGGAGTGCACAGCCCAGCACTTTATTGTGTGATGGCACTGCAGCATTGAGAGAAACTGCAGCTGTTGTCCAAATTTAGTCTGGGATCCTTAGCTAAGAATTGCTGATGTATAAAAGCATCAGCTTTTATATTCACAATACCCTACAGTCAGAAGTTTTGTGCATAAGCATTCCATCTTAAGTTTTTTAAGGTGTATTCTAAAGAGACCAATGCTCTTTTAGTAGGGAACGTTTGCTTTTTACTGTATTTAGCGTTAACTGCTATCCCCACAGTGAGGACTGAAAAGATCACTCCCTTCACAGAGAGATTTACAAGAGGAAAAACATTTCTAAGTAACATTTACCTGATAAAATGAATGTGCAGAAACGTCCAACGCTTGAGAAATAACCCATCTTCTTTTCCCACATCTGACAGGTGTAAACCCATGCTGGATAGAGGAGATGGACTGCATGGCACCCCGGAAAGCCGTGCCCTTCAGAGACCGGCAGCCCCACACTCTCCACACCAGCCCCCACACCCTTTCCCAACACCTCGACTGCTCCTTTTCCCAACAGCTGGACTGCTCTGGAGGGAGAACCCCAGTAAGTGTGATAGGAAATCACCTGAAAATCAGACAAAACTGCCTCCAATAAGAATCTCTCAATGTCCTTGGCAGTCAGTTTCCTGATGGCGCACTGTTTCCTCCACTTTTTAACCCCATCCCTCCTTTGCAAGGAGTAGGAGAGCAGGAAAGGCTCTGTGCCAGCAAAACCCCATTTCTTCAGCAGCTTCTCCCTCCCGTTGCCCCAGCAGGTTTTACAGTGTGTGTAAATCCCCCTGTGTGGTTTGCACCACCTCAGTAGCCACCCGGAGCCGCCTAAGAGCTCACCGCTGAAGAGGCCCTTCCCGAGTGTCTCCCTGCCGCTGGCCGTGGAGATGCTCTGTGCATGTGGCCGATAAAACCCCGGCCTGAGCCTTGGGCCCCACCGCCGCGAGCCTCCTGAGTCACCTCCGTTGGTCCAGCCATGGCCACAAGCAGGTATGGACTCACCTCCTGGCTGGTAGTCGCTGCCCCTACTTGTGCTGGCTGCATGAGGCATCCTGCTTTCTGCCCCACTGTGAATCAGACATAGTTAAAGAACTCCGTTAATGTAGGCTAGAGACTGACAGTCTCTTGCTCCACAGATGGATGCCAAGCAATTCAGTGAGCAGTGATTGTCTGAATAACAAGTGGCTTCTGAAAATTAAAGAGAATTGATTTTTTTAAAAAAATCTTTAGTACCATCAGCTATAAGGAGGAAAATGTGAAATAAACCAGTCGTCTTAATGCATATCCAAGAATTTCTAGTTCTGCATTAAAATGATTTTTTTTTTTTTTTTTTTTTATGTTCACAGGCAATTTCGAGGCCATCTAGATCACTAAGTACAGCACAGCTAGTGCACACATCCTGTGGCTCACAGGCTTCAGTAATCTCAAACATTGTATTGATGAAAGGACAAGGAAAGGTGAGACTGGGTCTATTGATAAAAAAACCATAGGGTTTTACTTAATTTCACAAATGCAAGCTGCAAAGTGCAGGGAATTGACTTCAGGTATTAAGGCTGCCACTTCTGGGTTGCCAATTCATATCCAGGCTTTGCCAGGAGTGATCAGTTAACATCACTTGCTTCTTAACCTTCTGAAGCATCTCTGCTGAAGCACAGTCTTCAGGTTCTTACAACATATCCACATCAAGCTAGCAACAGCAACACTGACATTCACTGCTACCCTTTTTAGCATCTGGAGGTAAGCAGGCTTGGTGTCATAGACTCTGTGTCATTTCTAAGTTGCACTAGCACAGCAACATTCGAGCTTCCCTCAAGTCAGAGTTGAGCAATAAAGACAGTTCTGTTGAGAGGGAAAACAAGAGCTACCAGGAACACCCAGGACCTCAATGAAAAGCAATAAACATTTGCAAAACCCACAGTAAAGTCTGGAGAAAGACAGGAGATAGTTGTATCTACAAAAGTAGTATCACTGAAGGTGTTTAAAAAGATAATACAGAAGCTATGACCTTAAATACATAACTTTTGAACTGTTGAATAAGGTTTTAAATTTATTCATTAATAACATTTTAAGTTAAAATATTTAACATTGTATTTATAACTATTTAAGTTATGAAATGACTCTCAGAAATCATTCCATGAAGTATCATCATCATCATTTACAAAATAATCATTTGTTGCTTGTATTTTGGGAGCCTATGAGGATGTCATCAGCCCAGTACTTTCACTTTTCATTTGAGGGACATTAAATAGCTTCAGAGGTGTGAATTAGTCTTGTAACACTCTTCTGAGGGTAGCAGGTAGTGTTTGACTTATATCAAAGGGGAGGAAGGGCAAAGAATAAGTAGATGAGAAGTATCTACCTACGGAGGTCTATTGGTGTTGCTTAAACTTCCAACATGCATTAACTGTGTTTGGTAGAGGGTGAGAGAGGCATCTCCATGAGATCTCCATCTGTGTGTCTGCAATTAGTAGTAATATCAAGATCTTATACGATGTTTTTTATCAATCTCATTTATGGGAGAGGAAATTAAGGAGAAGAACAGAAAACTTAATCTCTCATGGCTGCTTATTTGTTTGTGCACAAAAATAATAAAAAAAAGAATTTAGACACCTTCCTGTGTGTTCATAACAGTGAATTAATTTATTGCAACAAACAAAAACCAAATCATGAGGGTATTCCACTGAAATTTTCATTTGCTTTTACTACTGGCATGTGGCTGACTATTTTTTCATGGATTATACTACTTCGTTGACTAGTACTGCCCATGTAGGTAACGCAGAAGAAACTACAAATGAACTACTATAAGAACTGAACATGGGTTCTCATACACTGTTTTTCTGCCATAAATTAGGGTTTGGGCTTCAGTATTGTTGGAGGGAAAGACAGCATTTATGGACCAATAGGCATCTATGTCAAAACCATCTTTCCTGGTGGAGCTGCTGCTGCTGATGGAAGGCTACAAGAAGGTGGGAAATCCCTCTCCTCTCCCTTTTCCCACTCCAGATTCCCAAAGAACGATATCTAAAAGCAGAATAAAGTGAAGCTGAAATGAGCCATAAGTGACTTTTACACCTGCGTCCATTATTGCATTTGCAAGACTCCTTTGAGTACATGTATGTGTCATGTAACTTATTGCACAGTACAGTAATAGTAACAATTTTTCTCTTTAAAAACAGGCGATGAAATCCTGGAACTGAATGGAGAATCCATGCATGGATTAACACATTATGATGCTTTACAAAAATTCAAGGTTACGTACTCTCCTTCCAGAACAATTTCTGTCTTTACACACAATATGCATGTGAACTCAACCCATTCATTCATTATCTTTTCTTTCTAGCAGGCCAAAAAGGGTCTTCTGACACTTACAGTCAGGACAAGCTTCAGCACGCCTCATTCTGCTTCCAGCTGTCTGTCACCCCACTTGTGTCAGTCACTGAGCTCTAGTACATGCATAACCAAAGAAAACAGCTCTTTCAGTTCAGAAAGTGCAGCATTCTCATTAAATGCTACAAAGCCCAATGACAGGGTCATAATGGAAGTTACCCTAAACAAAGGTAAGTGCCAAAATTAACTGAGCACTAGCGAACAATGCACCGATTGACAAAACACTGTTCATTTGCTCTCTGAATGTCTTTTGTCACTAACCTGATTCCTTTCCTGAACTAAGTTGTTTTAATACACTAAATTAAATCTTGGTGCCTGCCAGTGTTAACAACTATCTATCAATAGCAGGATTTTGAACACCATCTGTCCTCAAGAGCCAATCATTCTTTTTTTTTCACTCAAGCATTAGAGTCACATTCATATCCTTCACATGAAAAAGTAAACCTCTAAGCAACAACTGCCAATTATTAAGCAGGTTATGCAATTCTTACCCATAATTATGCAAGCAGTCAATTTCATTCTTGAAAAGGCTTAAAAACAAATAAAATACATATCTATGTCTTCTTGTAATTCTTTCAGCTCCTCTCCAACTATCATCATCTTCTATTTATAAACAACTACTGGTAGAATGAAATAAACTTTTAAATATGGGAACATCAAAGTAACAACCAAAGCAAAGTCTCCATGAGGTAAAAGTATGACTTACCAAACACACAGCATGGGATCTAACATCGGAGTGATTGTCCAGAGCAAACAGTGTAAATTCACAAAAATCTTAAGCTGTATTATATAAAACAGAACAGGGACTGAGATGATATAGCGAACAATAGCCACACATCCTTAATTTTTACTTGTTCTTTTTCCCTCCTTAATTTTATTTTTCCTATTCTGTCTCCTTGTAAAGTCATTTAAACTCTTCTGTAATGACAGATATTTTGCAAAATAAACCTATATTGCCTTGTGTCTGTGACATACCAGTAATGAATTGCAAACCATATCTTGGAACTCCACAAGCAATATTGGTGTGCACTCACTTTAATCATGAGGGGAAAAAAAAATAGTAAACAAAAAAGTAAAAAGCAGTAGGAGCAGCAGCTAATATTGATCATGAGACTTTGATTCTGGTTTGTATAGAAAAAATAATTAAATTGAAGACAGTTTTTAAAAAGGTCTCTCGAATGATTTGACTGCTTCTTATGTCTTTTTTTAATTATTATTAATTCTTTCAGAGCCAGGTGTTGGCCTTGGAATCGGGTTATGTAGCATCCCTCACTTCCAGTGTATTTCAGGGATTTTCATTCATACCCTCTCACCAGGCTCAGTGGCACATATGGATGGGAGACTCAGGTAGGATGAGAGTGAGTGTCTGTGTGCCACAAGTTTTTCATTGCTCTGTTTTATGGGTTTATTTTTGACATGTTTGGGTAGGAAGTCATAGTGCTTTCTCGGAGTTTTGGATTTAAAGCATATGCACTCTTCTGAGGGTTTGAGCATGCATATTTAGGATATGTGGGATTTCCAGGTATATAGCAACCCAGTGAAATTATTGTCTCTTGTCCAGGCTAGGCTAGCTTTGGGGGTCTTAGACAAGCATATAGCATGTTTCCTGGAGGAGATTTCCAAATGAGAAAGTATCTGGAAAAACCCAAACATATGTCATATTCTGCCTTGTTTGAGCACTAGTTTTTCCTGCCAAGCTCCTCAAATTCTATCCCTTCTTGCCCAATATAAATACAGATTTGCTGAAATGAGTTTTACTGGGAGTATAGAAATTCACTTTGTAAAATTTATGACCAATTAGTAGTGTTGAACCTATTTAGAATTGAACAGAACACAGCATTTTCAGTGAAGGCTTTTTGATTTAACTTTAGGTACTCTGTAACCCTCCTCTCTATGTGCCTAAGACTTTAGCTGAAAGAACTGTGGTCTTACATTACTTGAAAGTTTGTATGATACAAATCAGTGCTGTCATTCAGCCTTTTAATGTATGTGGATATTTACATTAGAGCAGAGAAGGGGAGTCTCAGTTTCCATGTGGGCCAAATTTGGATTTCATCTACAAAGATTTAGTCTAGCAGTCAGCAGGATTACAATAGTTTGTCACTAGAATTTTTCCGTTAACAAGTTCTTCATCTGTAGCAGAAACACAACATCTTTTCTGAGCCTATATGACATTAGCAGACCATAAAGGTATGAAAAGTGGTGTTAACTTGAAAGGAAGGAAGGAAGATGTAGGTGGAAGCAGCAGCTGAGCTGCATACAGCAAAAAGACCACAGACACAAAGCGTGCATAGCTGAACATGAAGAAAGCTCAAAGATTGCATGCAACAAGGCAGTTAGATCAAAAAAACCTTGACATCCAACTCTAAAATCCATTTTCTATAACAGGAATAGACACACATGATTTAATCTGTGACCAAATTAGAGGTCAATCACATGAATTTGCTTTTTGTATACTTTCACATGGGTGAGGTAAGGTTGGGAGAAAAAAAAAAATCTGTTTTGTTTATATCCTCTCTCTTTTTTTAATATCTCGGTAGGTGTGGAGATGAAATTATTGAAATTAACGAAGCTTCAGTACAAAATACAACTCTTAATGAAGTTTATGCTGTGCTAAGCCATTGCGATCCCGGTGCAGTGCAGATTATTGTTAGCAGACACCCTGAACCACAGGTAGCACATTCTGTATTCTTTCTGCTTTTCAATGAAGCACATATTGAGAGCTAAGACTAAGTGAGGGAGCAGGTGCTAATCTAAAACAGGTGGAAAAATAACAAAGATGCTGATCTCTCTATAAGCATCACTGCACAAAACCAAATCCGAGATATGCACTCTCTTAAGTATAATCGTGTAAGATTTGAAGATCACTGAAGACAGTCTTGCATGAGTTTCTGTGCTGTGACTAAGGAAACTACAGAAATAACATTTAAGGAATAAACCAAAATATATTTCTTATTCAAGAAAGAATTCCCAATAATAAGAAAATAATTTGAAAGAGGGAATATACCCCCCCAAAAGAAAGAAATGCTTATACACTGATCTTTCAGTAATTAAAATTTAGGTCTTGCCCAGTCAATATTTATAATTAAATTAAAATATTTTATTCTTTCAAGATTTTTCTACAAAATGATTCCTAACACCAAATACCATATAAATGATTATCAAGTTTAAATTGTTGCATAAATTATCATTAAAACATCATATTAAATTATCTTATACTGGAAAATCCAGAACTCCACTTCTACTGAAATATGCAAAGGAACATCTATCTTTGAAAGACCCTATTTTATCTAAAAACAAAATATAAACAGCACATCCATAGATATACTTCAGCTATACTGGAATATATAAAAATATAATGGTGCGCACTTACTTAGCTTCAAAATTAACTGATGTGTAATATAATTAGGCCTATTCATTTTCATTAGAGGACTTGCAGGACTTGGAAATCTTTGTGAAAGGAATAAATGTTTAAATGGTGCTCACCCCACAGAAATATTATGAGAATATAATGGCATGATATTTCCTAGGTGTCTGAGCAACAGCTAAAAGAAGCTGTTGCACAGGCTGTGGAAAACAACAAATTCGGAAAGGAGAGAAACCAATGGAGTACTGAAGGTAAGGGAATAAGTGCATTCATTGAGACATGGTAATTTTTAATTAAAAGATATATAGAATGAGTACATGCTGTACTACAATCCTTGGTAACAGTCAAGTAATCCAGAGCAGAAAGGAAGAGGAGGAAACCTCACATGACAGTGCTCCTAACATCTCCTAAAATATGTTACTGGAGTGATGAGAAAAGACGACATCTCACTGATACAAGCAAAAATTTTTGTGCAAACTTCTTCCCGCTTTTGCTCATCCTTTCCAATTCACAACTTCTACTTAAAGGTTTTCAAACAACTGTCAGTAGGTGACAGGACTATGATAGCAAGGAACTGCACAATGCAGGTGATGTCCTGGGGAGAAACACCTTGTTAATCCCCTTGTGAGGAAAGGCATATGCAGTTATTGTTAGAGCTATTTGTCCAGTTCAGCTATGACATCCTCCCACAGTAACATATCACAATGATACTCCTTTCAGTGTCCTCATTTCTTCAAAAGGACAAAAGGTAAGAGAATCATAATCAGTCAACTATATTGCTGAGATTTACATGGAAAATGAATGTTATTTTGCTGTCCAAGAATGTAACCGTTGACTCTTCAATCAACAAGTCTTTAATACATAAATCATACCTTTGCATCAACTGATAATGGTATTTAGCTGCAAAGTTATTCTGCTGAATCTTAGAAGTACTTTGCATGTATCTGAATACACATTTTGAACATGTTCCTGATACAGGTGTTAAAAAACTGGAGACGAGCTGGCATGGAAGACACCCATGTGAAAAACATATTGAAAGGAATGCTGCTCATTGCAACCGCAGAACACAGAAGCTAATGACCCGCTCCAGCAGCGACAGCAGCTACAACCCTAGGTCCTCGTGTAGTAATGGTGCTGCATACCAACTGACTGACTTGAAAGCAAGGGTACATAGCATTGATGTACCGATTACCAGACAGCCTGGCCTGCTGTACTCATTGTCTGGTAATAATTCAGAGAGAAATTCCCCTCCTACTTGTAGCAAGGGAGGTCAACCCTTGCAAAAGACCAAGAAATCAGAGATCCTTGTTAGAAAACCGAAATCATCAAAGCCCAAACCTCCACCAAGGAAATATTTTAAGCAGGACTGTACATGTAATGACCGGTATAACGCAGACAGAAAAGAAAAGCTTGTATCAGAAGTGGCTGTATCACCTTCTGCAAGCGTTCAGGTAAAGCAGAATTTGCAAAATTTTTCTTGTGTTTGCATATTTGTGAGGCAGGGGAAGGAGGAAGACAAAGTGCCTCTGTATGGTGGCAGGAAGAAAGAGAAAGTATGCATGAATATGTGAGGACTGGGGGAAGGGGATGAGGCTCTTCTGTTTTGAAAATAGTGTATGTGTCTCAGTGAAACCAGTTTAGGTCAAAAAATGATATTCAAAATAAGGTTAGAAGACAGAGAAATGCCTGAAGGAAATTTTCTTCCATATTAAGGAATCTGAGTTAAAATCCCATTGAGAGCATCAGCAAGAATGAATTTGAGTCTCCCTCTGTCACTCCTTGTGAACGTGCACCACTGGTGGTGTCGGGACATTCTCTGGTTCCGGTGTGACTAGAACAGCAGCGTGGTCTGGGCTGGGGCCTGAGGAGTTTGCACAGCCTCTGATGTCAGCTTGCTATGGTTGATCCTAATCTTGACACTTAAGAGTCAAATAATTTACCCAGAGAAGTTGTGAAACAATTCCTTTGTTTCAGTAGTGGATTTCTATTGGAAGAAAGCACTAACATTATGTACAGCAGGTAGTCTTGGGCTCATATATATTTCCTGAGACCAGGAGGTACTAAATAAACTCATTTAAATGAGTTTAAATTTAAATGAGTGGAGACCACTGACAAGCAGTGTTCCTCAGGGGTCGGTATTGGGACTGGCGCTGTTTAACATCTTTGTTGGCAACATGGACAATGGGATTGAGTGCACCCTCAGCAAGTTTGCCGACACCAAGCTGTGTGGTGGGGTCGACACGCTGGAGGGAAGGGACCTGGGCAGGCTGGAGAGGTGGGCCTGTGTGAAACTCATGAAGTTCAACAAGGCCAAGTGCAAGGTCCTGCACCTGGGTTGGGGCAATCCCAAGCACAAATACTGGCTGGGTGGAGAATGGATGGAGAGCAGCCCTAAGGAGAAGGACTTGGGGGTGCTGGTTGATGAGAAACTCAACA
>NW_009636148.1:58848-61136 GCF_000690535.1 Cariama cristata
ATGGACCCATTGGATTGAGTCCAGAGGAGGCCATGAAGATGATCAGAGGGCTGGAGCACCTCTCCTGTGAAGACAGGCTGAGAGGGTTGGGGTTGTTCAGCCTGGAGAAGAGAAGGCTCCGGGGAGACCTTAGAGCAGCCTTCCAGTACCTGAAGGGGCCTACAAGAAAGTTAGGGAGGGGCTTTTTACAAGGGCTTGTAGTGATAGGACAAGGGGCAATGGCTTGAAACTGGAAGAGAGAAGATTTACATTAGATATTGAGAGGAAATTGCTCACAGTGAGGGTGGTGAGGCACTGGCACAGGTTGCCCAGAGAAGCTGTGGATGCCCCATCCCTGGAACTGTTCAAGGCCAGGTTGGATGGGGCTTTGAGCAACCTGGTCTGGTGGAAGGTGTTGCTGCCCATGGCAGGGGGGTTGCAACTAGATGATTTTTAAGGTCACTTCCAACCAAACCATTCTATGATTCTATGAAATTGCAAGGTACATACATATTTGTTGATGAGCTACAGTATTTCAAAACTGAGTGTATATTTGTACATTACTAAATTTCAGTTTCCTCTCCGAGATAGGACAGAAAGACAGTGTTTCACATTTGCATGAGTGTGAGGGATGGTGAGATCTGCATGTTGAAACAAAGTTGTGGTTTGTTTAAAAACGAAACCTCTTTCCCCTGGGTTTAGTAATATGCCAGCAAAAACAAGCAGATCTAATGCAATACAAACACAATCCCCCACAGTTCCCAAGCTGCAGAGGTCAAAATAAAATGATACAGCTCAGACTGAAGTCCATTGTATAGTGTTAATATCCAAGGAAGTTTCAATTCAGCACGTCAAGTAAGGTCACTCTTTTACCATCCCCCAAGAAGAGCGCAGTAGGAACATATTCATCAACAGCTACTAGAAAGTCACCTTTCAGAAGTAAAATTCAGGGAAATAAGTACTTGTTGAACTTATCACTGCATGCAACTTATTATTCTTTAGTACTCAGTTATTCTAAATGATAAGGAGAAAAAAAACATCCTAAGATCAATAAAGTCTATGAAAAGTCAAGCTCTGTTAATGAAGATAACTTCCTCTAGTAAGGCAGTCTGTATATCTCAGGGCAATAGCTCCTTTAAATCCCCAGGAGAGAGGGTTTCTTGTCAGAATGTATTTCAAATCATTAAGAGGTTTTATTACTGCTTTCCTTTTTTAACCTTTACTCCCAAAACATTTTATATTAGTCAGTTTGAGGCCTGCATACCACAGTTTTATGTGGGGGTTCTGCAGACTGTAAGGTTGCTTTTTCATAACCAAGAATGCTTAATTGATATTTTTGACTGTGCTTTGAACTGCATCAATAAAAAGGTAGGTATAACTGCCATCAGTAAAGAGTAAGATTAAACTGGCTGCCTGTAGTGCTTCCAAATTGGCTACTTCATCACTTACTGAATATCTGATGTCCACATCCAACAGCAACAGGACACAAGTGCAACTTTCCAGAAGGACCCTAGTAAGCAGGGGATGGAGAAAGGTTTTGCTGGAATAATAAAGTTGCATAACAAACACCACTCCATTACAGAAAAGCTAAGAAATTGCTCAATTACTGATTTTTTTCAGACCAGTCTTGTTTATTTCTAGACCTTCACTCTCTCTCCTGTTTGTTTTTGATTCCTACTAGTAATCCTGGAGCTTAACTACACAGCACAGAGCACTTCCAGTGTAACAGCAGAGCAGGTGGTAGCTGGGTATCATTGGTTACAAAGGAATCAAGTAATTCCAGAGCATGTGTTAATGATGGCATTTACTGCAACCTCAAACTAATCCTCTCACCCTATGTTTCCAGCCAAAAACAAGAAAGGGAAAGCTCTGAAACTGCAGTAACGATTTACCTTGTCTAGCTTGTGCTTAAGGGCAGAATGCTTCAAGAGAAAAAAGTGTTTAATATGAAGTTAGAGGAAATTTGCTTGACTGGTTTGCAAAAGTCTGCTGACTAACTGATTTTACAAAAATTGAAAATTATAGTAGGCAGTCTTTTAGTTTTATTATAAAAGTTTATTACTAAATTTTTGAGATGTTAAATAGCAATTTTTCACAGTCTGTTTACAAATGTAACCATAAAATATCATGCCAGCACTCTTGAAATATAGAATAAATTAAGTCCTACAATGTTTACATCCCAAGCAGAAGTGAAAGCTTGATTTCTATTCAGCATTTCTTTTCAGATTAAAAACAAATGAAAATACGTTGGGGTTTTTTTCAGATTCATATATTGTGGTTTGTATAATTACCTTCTGACACATTTCTAT
>NW_009636148.1:61147-75672 GCF_000690535.1 Cariama cristata
AACTGGAGAACCAGCGCTAGAGGGACATCAAACTGATGTAACCCACAGCGTCTTTACCACTTCTCCTACAGCATATGATACTGAACACACAACTGCTGTTCCAGCGGGCAGAGATCAAGAAAGAAGAGCAAACTTAGGTATGTTTACTTCCATGAACTTTTCTTTGCAGCTAAACCTAGCATTTAATTTGGATTCCAAAATGGGCGTCAAACTGACTTCACCTTTCTCTTTAAATGTAGGCTTCAACACATATCCGTAAATTTTGGGGTGACCAGGTGAAATTTCAAATTATTGATTAATCTTTGAAAAAAGGGGGAAATTATACCAAAAGAACTATAATGGATGATTTATTGTAAAAAGGTATTAATGGACAGGTACGCCATTGCTGTATTTCTTCAGATGAAACTGCTTATTTATATTGAAAATTTGATATTAAAGGTTAGTTTTAGCATTTCTAAAGGACATTTTTATGCATAGTTTCAAGGCTCAAGTATTGCAACGGTACAAACCACTGATAATAAGTTAGTATCTTCTTGTGCTAGTTACAATAAAGGAAATCTAGTGTTAAGGGAACTAGACAATCTCAAGAGGTTTCTTGCAACCTAAACCATTATATAATTCTGTAACTTCTGGCTCACAGCAGTAAAAAAATAATAATGCCTTAAAAAAAAAAATGTTTACACTGAAGCAGATAACAGTGACTGTGTAACTGCACAAACAGAAGCTTGCTGCCATTCAGCTTTACCATGTCTAACATTAAAATGCTTAATCAGTCCGTGATGTAAAAAATACTCCTACATTAGAATTGAGTTTTTAGTTACTAGAAAAATACAACTGGAAATGCCTGCAAAAATGTAAGTAAGCATAAATATTAATCAAAGATCTTCATGGAAGCGTCTTTTTAGAGCAGGATATAAAGGTAGGAAAGAAAAAAATTTTTTTCAAATAATTTACTGTAACATCAGCTTTTTTACTAGGCTGCAAACAACATTGCAATTTTAGCCTTCTATTTTAACTGTTATAGCCTATATCATGGCTTCAGCACTCCAGAATTTCAGGTTACCTTTAGAACTTGCAGGCCCTTTAGAAAAGGGATCTTGTATATAAGCACAGAACCACCTTGTTTTTCAGTTAATTTCAGTATCGGGAATCGGAACTTGTAGATCAAGAGTTGTGAATTTTAAAAAAGTTTAAACCTTTTAGAAATTTAAAAAAATTGGAGGCTTGAATGAAGATCAAATTTAATGAATTAATAACAATGCATGGTTAAGGGATGGAGAAGTAGAAGGAGGCTTGTTTCTAATCAATATTTCTCTCATACAGGGAATCCACTTTCATCAATACAAAGGCCTATACTTAAAAGACAAGCACGAGTAGATTATAGTCTTGATACAACAACAGAAGACCCTTGGGTTAAAATTTCTGACTGCATAAAAAGCTTATTTAATCCTACCATGAGTGAAGACAATGTCCACTTAGATTTGCAAGCTGGCATTGACACAAACAAAGAGAATCAAAATCGAAGCAGCTCAGAGACAGTCCTGAAGAAATCAGAATCAGAAATAGGTGGTTCAAAAGCTCTAAAGTCAGATGACAACGACAGTGTGAAAAAGGGTCCTCCTGTTGCACCTAAGCCAGCCTGGTTTCGCCAAAGTCTGAAAGGATTGAGGAAAGCAAATTCAGATCTAAAATCGCAGGCAGATCAAAACCCTCTTGACTTTGAGAGTATTTCCAGCAAAGAACTGCAATCCAGCTTATCCCGTGTCTCTCCTAGGGGATCATCAATAAAACAAAGAATAAGCTCATTTGAATCCTTGAGTGCTCCTCAGTCACCTGAAAAATTACACCGAAGGTTTAGCCTGAAACCATCAGTCCAGAAAGAACACTCTCCCACTGCAACAGGGCCAGAAGCAGCTCCAGGCCATTTAAACCAAGCCTTTCTCCAACATTGTGAAACTAGCCAACAACAGTCAAAGTCACCTGTGGTCATGGGTACAAAGAGCCTAGATAGATCTTCCTCCCCCAAGGAGGTCCTTGCGACTAGCTCAGAGAAAAGTAACAATGCCAACACTGAACATTCCTCGGGCCTCTTATCTACAGAAGCCATTGCAACTTCCCATCTTGTATCTGTAGCAAAAGCACACAGCCTAAGATCACGAAGCTTCCCACTTACTGCTACCCAGTCTTGTGAGATGATGAAGCCGTATGATGAAAAGTGTAGCAAAATCTATTCCATCAGTAGCCAGGTGTCATCTGCTTTAATGAAGTCTTTGCTTTGCCTTCCTCAGTCTCCAGCCTCTTCTGTAAACAGTGCATGGGAAACTCTGGACACGTTGTCTCAGTCCTCTGTGGAGGAGGATGGGACTTCTCTCTCACCTGCAAGTGACAATCATCACCTGGACACTGGGTTTTCACTAAAGTAAGATAACATACTTAAAAATCAGATTTACAGATCAGCATTGGGGAGCATCTGTGCTGATCCACTGAGAGATTAACGTTCTAAGGTAGTAGCACATAATAGTAAAGCACAGATTAAGTTAAGAACTTTTTAGAGCACAAAGGTTGAATGGCTCACATGACTGTTACACTTGTTTTTAATTTGTACTATATAAGCGCATGAACATTTCAAACTTCCTCCTACTTAAGGAGGAATATTTCTAGCATGTCCATGATAGAGGAGATTTAAGTCTGTTTTTCCCTGGGGCCAAGAGATTGTTCCTATTCTTTTACGCGATGGATTCTACTACTGTTGGAGTAACATGATTAATTTACATTTGTACGTATTTATAATATTTATTCTAGGAGCTACCCCCCCAATTAATGCTGATAAGATCAAAAGATGACTGCTCCAAAATTGTCTATGCTATGCTTTTGTGGGTATGTTCTTTCATAACTCAATGTTTCTCTTCTATTCTCATCATAATGGCACAGCCTTTCTGAGTTGAGAGAATATACTGTGAGCCTAGCAGACAATGAGAAAGAGGAAGAGAAACAGGAACACAGCTCACCTCAAGCATCTGGTGTGTCAGGGCAGTCTGTCATCTCTTTGCTTTCCCCTGAAGAGCTAGCAAAGCTTATAGAGGAAGTCAAGTCGCTAGATGAAGCAACCTTAAAGGTAAATCTACTTTTTCTTTTTGTGCATGACTTTCAGAAAGCTGTGGAGTGAATGCGCCTGGTTAAGCTTTGCAACTTGATATTATAACAAATAAAACAGTAATCTCAATATGTACCAGTAGTAAAGTTCAGCTCTTTTGATCAAAAATCTTGAAGAAGTCTTCAAGGATAACTAAGCAAGAGTAATACCCGTTTAACTAATGGGATAACAGTTATTCAGCAGGTAAGGTCAGTGTATGCAGAAGTAGGCATTGATATTTTGAAGGCCTTTCTTTTTATTTTGGTTGCCAGTCTGAGACACCCAATGCCTCATTTTTGGGATACTGATCAACCTTTAGTCTTACTGGATTCATCTAGAATTCTGATAAAGCTCAGAATAAGTCAAAATCAAGGTTAAATGTACACCTTCCAGAACTGTAAAGATTTTTGAAAACTGCTCATACTCAAAGAAAAAGCAGATAACATCCAGAGTTCTGCATTGAAAACAGTTCAACTTCTGAGACAAATTCTTACCGATTACATCAAACTTTGCTAATATGTTGCAATCAAAAAACAGTTTGACAAGCAGAATTTATGAAAGCCAAGTTTTGTATCAATTTGTGTTTCTTGTCAACATCCCACGCTGGTATTTTTGATCTGATTAGCAGGAAAAGCTATGTTGCAATGTTGCCCTCGATGGGGCATTAGCCTTTCTATCATACCAAGTTGTCTGTTTTCATGGAATTTGCAGGACAATCTCTGAGCAGCACATACCCTCTGCCTGGTTGCAGCTGGCCAGTGGATTCAATTGTGAAAGGAAACAAGACACAGTATCAAAAGATGCAACTACAATTGTTCACATACTGAACATGATTGTGAAATTGTAGTCAAGAAAGCCATGTTTCCTTAGGAAACTAGGTTAAACAGGAGTTGTTACCCTATACAAACTCATCTTTGGGATAACATATTCAGAGAGAGTTTACTCTACCTGTTAGTAGAACATTGTTAAAAAATAAAAATAAGAAGCAAATTTTAAGCTGTGACACTTGTATCCATGTGAGTTGTATGCCAAATTCTTTTTCCACTTTTTCAACGAAAAGGCTCTCCAACACGCTTCAGCAATATTTTCTGTTTCTACAGTATGTGATATCTATACTCTTTAATATAATTCAATTTATGGTCCAGAACCAACTGATAACCTGTTTACCAAACTGGAACAATTATAGACACAGAATACCATTTTATAAAATAGGTAATTGATAGGTAAATTTGATCAAAACCAAATACTAAACATGTATCAGTATTATGCTTATGCCACTAAGTCTCATTTTAAAATGCACAATTGACATAAAGAAAACATGCTGATTTTCCAATCTTCTTGACATACCTATTAGGAAGTTCTTGACTTTATTTTTTTTTTCTGCCTAGGAATTTGATGATATTCATGTTACAATTTTGCATAAAGAAGAAGATACTGGGCTTGGATTCAGCCTGGCAGGGGGCATTGATCTAGAAAACAAAGGGATAACAGTAAGTAATATCTTTCTTAAAAAATACTCCAAAACCAACTACTACATCTAAAAATACATAACTTACGGTTTTCCACTACAGAGGTTGGCTTTTGGCATAATTAAAGTAGGCAGCTGTACTGAGTCAGAAGAATCATGGTCTTAATGGGTGAAAACGGGATCCTTCTGCAGAGAACTGCCCTCTCCAGGTGATTGGCAATGGTGTCATGTTTCCTTGGGCACCATACTCCCCAACAGCTCTGAAAGCTGAGGCAGAACAACACGCAGCCCTCAGCAAGAAGTAACCAACACCTTATTCACATGCTTATAGAAGATCACGTAGGGTGGTCAGGAGGAATGAGGTGAACACATAGACGCGGAAGGGGTCTGGGAGCTAGAGACTAGCTTCACGCCTTCTTCCTTCCACTAGCAGAGCAGCAAGAGGGTCAGGAAGTAGCATAGGCAAGGCACGTACCATGGGCAGCAAGGCTTTGGCCATCTGATACCGGGGCTAAACAGATTGCCTAGCTGCTTGAGGAGGCCTATGCCCAGCAGAACTTCTCTGTACAAATTTATTCGGCCCTCGGTCCTGAAACGTGCTAGAAGCAACTTGTTCCTGGCAAAGAATGGAAAATGGACATGTTAAAAAGTATTAACTGAATGAGGGTGAAAATTATTGAGTGATTTAGTGATTTGTCCTTTTTTTCTCTTTCCTTGTGTGTGTATGGTGACCGGCTCTTCAATAGGTTCACAAGGTGTTTCCCAATGGACTAGCATCTCAGGAAGGAACTATTCAGAAAGGAGATGAAGTACTATCCATTAACGGAAAGTCTCTTAAAGGTGTGACTCACAACGATGCCTCGGCAATCATGCGACAGGCTCGACAACCCAGGCAAGCTGTTATTGTCACTAGAAAAGCTAAAGATGGAGAAAAAAATCTCAATGTTTCAATCGACTCTAGTACACCTTCAGTAGCAAGCGATGCCTCACAGGAGTCTGGTGAGTAAGTTCAGTGGCACTACCTTGCAGGCCCCACCTGCTAAGTGTTTACTCATCACCTGAAATCCAGGTGTTCATAAAGCAGCTCAGGATTAGCTGTGTAAATCTGAGACCATGATTAAAGACAGTATGGTTAATAAAACATCCCCGAAACACACATTTGGAATAACTTTCATGGAAAGGAAAAGAATTAATGAATTTCTAAAATAAAGGAATCTTCTGAAAAAAACCCAAAACGTGATCCTCTGTATGAATTTCTATAGACATACAAAGATTATTATTGTAGTAACACATCTAATTGAAGATATAAAGACAACTCAGTGAACAGTGAATCTTTATTCTAATATTATCAGATTCTAGTTTACAAGACTTTTTCTCTGTGAAAGAGAATTTTGGTTTGAACAAACAATGTGCTATTGTTTAATACAGCAGGTGGCTACATCTGAAACATAGCAAGGTCAGATTTTTGCAGAACTTTTCAGATTCTTAAGATATTTTTGTGGTTTTTTTTTTTTTTTCCTTAAGCACGATCTGGAAATCTGTAGCTTTATTTACATACTGCAGATAAACATTAGCAGCTTTGTAGTTGATAACAATTTCATAACTAACATCAAGTCAAATACGTTTACCTTAAATTTTGTTCATTGAACAGATTATTCTAATTCTAGTAAATGTTAACAGCTTTCATCTTTATATTTTCATTCTGCCATGAATTCAAACACAACTTTCTCCCCCAGCTTCCCAGATGGCCTTACAATGACAAAAAGAGGAAATAAAAGTTATAGTTTTCTCTTTAATTTGGCAGTTTATGGTGCCTTTGCAAACAAAACAGAAGTTCATTTTCTGTAACAGATGTTTTAGCTTTTCAGACTATGTGGTGCCCATCTGCTAACTTTTCATTTGTTTCCAGCAACCGAAGACACAATCTGCACTGTAACTCTAGAAAAAACACCTGCCGGTTTAGGATTCAGTTTGGAAGGAGGGAAGGGCTCTATTCATGGAGATAAACCCATCATCATCAACAGGATATTTAAAGGTAAACACACTTAAATGCATACACAGCAGGTTCTTAGATCATGCAAACTTGTGCAGTTCATAACTGACTGCTGATTTATACCCATGAAAATGGTATTTTTTGTAAATGCAGCATTATCCTGTGCAGTGCCAGTAATTTGTTGCCTGCTGAGACCAGGTGGTTTGTACCAAACATGCTAGTGATCCTTAATAAGCGAAAGATATGTTAATGTCTCCTCCACACAAAGAATTAAAGGAAATAAATTTTGTTTCTCCAGGGACTGCATTAGAACAAAGCAGCCCTGTTCAACCTGGTGATGAGCTGTTACAAGTGCACACAACTGCCATGCAAGGACTCACTCGTTTTGAAGCATGGAATATAATCAAGACATTACCTGATGGGCCCATCACAGCTATCATCAAGAGGAAGAATCTGAGCTCTGTTACCACCAAGTCATCTGAAACTTTGTAAGAGGAGGAATTAGACTACTGCCAATATTACAAACAAAAAAGGATTTTATTACTTGCAGCCATTTGGCTAGCACAGCAAGATACTCAGAAAGTGCATATGAAAAGTACACATGATCTTACTGCCAGTTACAGAGCAAGCTGTCTGGGATAAAGTAAGATGTGCAAAAAATGTGCATGAATCTTATTTCAACATTCAGAAACAGATGTTACGAAGTGTAGAATTATAAAATAATGACTTTATTAATAATATACTGGTTGTAATAAAATATGTGACAGCTGTAATACTTTCCTATTTTAAGCCATTAACTTAAATATCAAAAGCACATTCTGTGCTAAATTTTCAGTCCTACTCTACAAGTCTTGCTCCCTGCCTTATCTTCCTAAGAGGAAGAAATGTGTCTACGAGCCTACAACCAAACACTGCCTTACAGAATGTGTAAAGCCTTAGAGAATGTGTAAGGGCCAGAGAAAAGGGGATGGAACTTTGTGTGTCAAAATGACAATATGCCCTGGAAAACTCCAGCTTTTCCATTCAAACCACTGAACATCCAGGACAGCCAAAGCCTGTCAAGGTAACTTTCTACTAGCAGTTGACAGACATCTCAACTCCAGCAGGCAAACGCGGGGGGGCGGGGGAAGGAGTGTCT
Source organism: Cariama cristata (assembly GCF_000690535.1). Taxonomy (NCBI): domain Eukaryota; kingdom Metazoa; phylum Chordata; class Aves; order Cariamiformes; family Cariamidae; genus Cariama; species Cariama cristata. Next base: position 68,880 of record NW_009636148.1, read on the forward strand.
TGCAGTATTGCAAGGGTGAGGCAGGAAGCTGAGGGTAGTATAGCAGAGGTTTTCCTAACCTTCTTCTGGCCAGAGGTCTCAGAGGACTCCAGCAGGCGGTCCAAGCATTACTTTCTAATCACACGTTTTTTTGAAATGTCTTCGTGTTAATTTTGCAAGGAAAGTACCAGTGAAAGTATTTGGGAAGTAGAAGTTCTGAATCCAAATGTTTATTCTGGAAACACTAAATAACTTGGAGATAAATCTATGCTTCAAACGCTGCTATCAGCATTTTGGTAGTGCTACCAGCAGCAGCATGTGTATCTATGGCAAGATGGCCTTGTGCACCCATTTGGTCTTCTCTGATCTACTTCACTAAAGGGAGAGATGCAGCATCAGGATGGAAGTAGCAACTTGCCAGTTGAAAGCCAGATGGCTGCACTGGTTGTTGTCCTTGGCTGTTCACCTTCCCATATTCGGGAATTTGCTGCACCCTTTTTCAGTTACTTAATTTCACCAAACCATAAACTGCAGGAGTTCAGAAGCTATTTTCCATGCACTTAACACAATGTCACAGAAACAGCAGTCGAGAGAATGGGAAGTAGGATAGACAGCAGAAGGTATTAATTGAATCCAGGCATATAACTTGCTTTGGTCTCTCCTCACAAGTCAACTCTATGTTAATCCTTAAAAGAACATTCTTGACAAGCCATCTGCCCTCACACTTCCAAACCTCTTCCCAATTCAGTTGTCTTTTCAAAAAACCAACCAACCAATCCTCAAAAGAAAACTTCTATGAAATGGGTGGCAACCAAAATAGGAGAAAAATGTGAAAGGGAATCTCTTTTTGTAGATTTTTAAACTGGTTCCTACATGAAACTCTCTGAATATTACTTTTATTTTTAATGGTAGAATTTCTTGTATTTAACTTAATCTGCATTATTGGTTTAGGCTTAACAAAGTCTCAGTAAAGGCTTGGTACATATAAAAGATTCTAAGATTTTTCAACCACTTGCCCATAACAATGTAGGTAAAACATTAATGATTTCTGTACAGAAAAGCAGGCCTGAACTCTTTAGCACTGTTAAAGCTATGTCCTGTAAAAGACAGATCACACTTTTTGGTCAGCTGCATAACTTTAACAACAGAGACTGGACTAGCTACAGCCATGGCATAGAATGCCTTAATTACTTCAGTGCCATCTGCTGACAGTGTCTTCACCTGCAACAGCTATTTAATTTCATCAACTTAAGAACTGACATAGAACCACCAAGACAGGTTTGATCTTTTTTCACTTCACTTCCAAAGTTTTTCAGTTTTTGCATGCCTCTGCGTTTCCTGGCATCTGCCATGATCAAAAGAAGTCAAAACATGTTGTTGTGTGACAGGCAGCGTGTCTCCCTGGGGAGTCCTCCAAGATTATCTTTGCCAAGGCATTTCCATCTCCAGTTTGGCAGGGCAAAAGGCTGAATGTTAAAGGCTCTTAATTCCTTCTGGATAGAATGTGTTGAGCACTCAGAAAAGGGATCCTTAAGTTATTCCAAGGAAAAGCCTCACCTATCACCTTTATTGCTCAGAGCAATAAAAAAAAATTAAACATAATAAATAGCTAATAAAAAGCCCCATTGTCTCCAAAAAGTTTACCTGCAAGAACAACAAGTGCTGAACTGAGCTAATTAAATTAATCATAATCCTGCAAAGACTTGCCAAGATATTGCACTTCTTGCCTAACAACTTTAGTACATTTACATAAATATGTATGAGCCTCTGTAATATCCAAATCTCTCCTCAGTGAATTTGTTACTCTTTGTAAGTACAGAAAGCAGCAATTGGAAATAAAGACCAACCAAAAGCAAAGAAGCTGGGAGGGTAAGTGTTCTCACCAAAACACCTTTATTCCCAGTTAGCGGGGAGTGTAAATGGGAGCGAAGGCTTTTCCCTCTCTTGTTGCCTTGAATTCAGAGAGATACTGGAGATCTAAGTGGCTCTTATGTTTCCTTGATGGCAAAGCAGCTGCAAAAGGAACCATTTTAAAGGATGATCCAGGAAAAACAGCAAGATGTAGCAGAAAAATATTTATTTCATCATACTCATACAAATTTTTACATCTTTGTATGCAAAGGAGACTAGATAAAAAACTGTTTCCTTGAAAAATCTATTCCGTAGGGTGAGAATTACAGCGGGAAACTTTGTGTGCAAGCCCGTGCCCTATACTGTATGTAAAACAAACACAGAGACAGAAAGCAGAGCATATTAACCTTGTTAAATAATCAAGTTACAGCATTAAAATCACAACCTGCATTTAAATTTCTAATTCAGGAATTAGTTTTCCTTTTGTAATTATATGTTATCCACAGTAACGGCTGACGTTCCTTTAGTAACCAGTACCATAAATATTTTCTAAAGCTGGACACGTCACTGCACACAAGATTAGGAGCTGATTTCCCAAGGTAGTGCTGTGAGGCAAACCAGTCCTAGAAAAAAAGTAGTGTCATTATGGCCTGTCAAGTCAAGACAAAGCTACAGAAAAGATTATTTACCCATTAAAACCTCTCACCACAAGAGACCAAAAAATGTTCAAGTGCAGTAAAAATGGTCATTTCAAGTGCGGTTTAAAAAATGGCAAGTAAAGTGCTCAATCCTCTTTATTTATTGCCACTGTGACAGTGCAGTTTGTTTCATGTCATTGTGGAAATCACTGGTTTTGGTACAGAGGGGAGAAAGGAAGAGTGTCTACTTGCCAACCCACAGACGGACAAATTGATTTGCACTGCTAGATTTATTAAAAAAGCACTTAAGGCATATTTACCATCAATACTGAAGTCTGCTGGAACAAATAAGTGGGATCCTCCACACAATCCAATTTATTCTGCCTTTTACCCTTTGCTGGTTTGGACCCACTGAAGCATCTTAGCAGCTCTATGAGTGCTGGCAGCAAAAGAGCTACCTCTTCTTTTGGGGAAGGAACATTGTTCCACAGGAGTCTACGGGGAGCTTCAGAGACAAAACATGGCTGACCTGCACCTGGCTAACGCCGTAGCGCTAAGTGGATTTTAGCAACACTCCTCCTCACAGACACTGCCAAAGTGTGGCCAAGAACAGATCCAGTATGCACATCATCTCCCCGCAGACAGCCACCAGTGCTGCCTCCAGGGTTCTTCCAGCCTCCGGTGTGATATTTTTCTAATTATGAAAATGAAGGTAATCATATTAGAAAAGAATGCATTGCTTTGCATACAGACAGGTAGAAAATGCTGGTTTAAAAATTTACTTTACTCAATTCATTGTTCCTCTTTTCTAAGTATCTATGCTGGTAGAAAAGTCCTGTAGGCCAACATCCTATTTCTACCCTCAAGCTGCCAGGTTTTTTCCTACCCTCAACTGGTGATGTCAGCAATTGGTCTTGTCATGCTTTTAATGCCTTAACGGCTTTGGTCAGGTTACTGTAAAATCCAGCTATGCTAGTTGGAAAGAAGGAATCCACCACCGTCTGAGGAAGATAGCCACCAAGGTCAGTCTGAAAGAAACTGAGGAGCTGAGTCCTGTCTGGATCCCTGCAAAGACAATGCAACTGATTTTATAGCCAGCGGTTTAAGCATTAAGAACTTTACAATGACTCTTATATGTATTGTCTGATGATAGATATTTCTAGAGTTTTTTTTTTTTCTCTCAAACAAACAACAGACATTAATTCCAAATTTCAATGAATGTGGCTATCCCCACAAGTCAAATTACAGTTAAACTAGGCCCTAATTAGGTACATGATCCTGTTTATTACATTGCCATAATTCATAAACAACCAGATACTCTTTTACCAAATCTTAAGACCATACTTGTATGTTCTGCTAAAATAAGAGGTCAGCGAGAATCCTACCATGATGATGGTTCCTGTAACATTAAAGACTTCCCTCTAGGAAGTGAAGACAGACTAATTCATTGCACAAAAAAAGAGAAAAAGGGCACGCAGCCATAACAATTACCAGCCAAAGGAAGACAGAAACATGCCATTGCCAAGAGGCTACAGATCCCGTGTGGCCACATACACATAAACACACCACAGAATGGATAAGAAGGGCTTTAGAACACATAACGTTCAAACAGATTGCTTCTTACCCTGGCAGAGGTATACAGAAACAGCCACAGGGATAATTAAAACCTCTCACGAAATTTGGTTGAGGAGGACACAGCGGGTGTTCCACATTGGTGGCTATAAGAAAAAACATTCAATAGAAGTGTCATTTTCACAGAAGATGGGAAAGAGTCCTTGGTACTTCAAAGCACCAGCTGAGAAGTAAACGCACTATATGAGAATATATTTAAGAAGAATGTCAGTATAACCTTTTCCATGTGGGGCTGTGCCATGCAAGCGGTCGGAAAAGACCATTAGAAGGAACCACCCTGGTCATGGAATGGGGAAATCGAAGAAGTGTTGAATTTAGAAGTAATTGTTACTTCAGGCATGACACTTTGAAGGAGTTTCACTGAACCCATATTGTGTGAAGGCATTGCTTTTCTTCAGAGGTCATTCAAGTTACTTCCAACAAATCCATGCCACTTGACTGCACTCTAGCAAATACATAAATTCCTGGCAAGGTATTCCAGAGCAGGATGGGAAAATGGGACAGCTGAACAGGGGGGCAATAAAAGCACTGATTTGTAACAGTTAAACAGGATGAAAGTGAAAAAACAAAGAAACATCCTTCCACACAGCGGCAGCCCCTTAAAAATCAGCACTATTTGGTTTCATAAGAAAATTATTTCCACATACAGGAGTGGTGCATTTATTCAACGGCTACACCAAAATCCAGAGGCAGTGGAGAAAATGTTAGAACAGGCTTTAGCCTAAATGGGACTCCTTTTAGAAAGTTCTGTAAATTCTTAAAAAAACCCAACAAAAACACACACACAAAATACACCAGAACTTAACAGTAAATTAAACTCTTACTCAACCTCAAAAGCACAGCAAGGGAAGAAACCACAGGCCAACAGTATCATTAGTTGAATGTTAAGATGACTTATGTACTCTGAGAACAACAATGTAGAGAGACCACCAATACTTTATCTTCCAATTAAGATCAGATCAACAACTACTGAACAGCGTGTTACTTATTTTTTATTTTATATTTATTTCTGGTAGCTGCTGGTTATCTCCTAACATAACATGAACATGTTGAGAACACAAGCATCTTACCAGCAGACAGCATCGTCCCATCTTCATATTGCCTCATTAGCACCACATCTACAAATTCTCTTGGTGAAATAATCCTCATGAAAGCTGAAGGGGTTATGGTTCTGCACACAGAGATAGTCTGGAAATCAGAAAACCAAGTTATGTCAGATGATGCTTTCAGAAGTACAGTAGAAAAATCCCTGTATTCTTTCAGTTACCTTTTCTAAACTGTATCAAGGAGTTCTATTACACCCTTTGTTGAACAAAATGCAAATCAGACAGTCGAAAGGCACTACGGTGTGTTGACAAAGGACAGTTTAATGGAGAAAAACAGAGTGATAACACGTTGCTCCCAAGTTGTTTAAGGACAGATACCACAAGGAATGCTGAAAAGCAAATCTGGCACACCTATGCTCATAGGACAGTTAAAATGCCTCTCCTTTCCAGGAAGCTAACAAAGATAACTTCTTTGTGTCATATCACATGGGATGCAACTTGATAATCATATTTGTTGCACTGCAGAAACGTTAACACTACCATCCCCTTCTGTGGAGGCTCTGTGGAGAGAGGTTGCCCAAAACAGAGGTTTCCACCATACTGGTAAGTGCTGGCAAGTCTGATAAAGTCTATGAAATTCAAGAGGCAGGTTGCAGCATTCCTAAAGTTGACACGTGTAACAAACGCCTGTAAGGTTCCCCCAAGAAAAATAATCTTCCCAGGACTCCCATGAACATCCCTGGGACTGGTGGTGTTTGCACGCTGGCTGCCTCCAAGCACCTACATCCACTTCAGATTTAGCGATCTAAATCCGATGCCCTTTTAAGGTTCTGACACACTTAAAAAAAAATTGGAAATTAGACTGTATAACCGCAGCAGCAGAAACTACTGCTCATACACAGCCCTTTCCATCTGTAATGCTCCAAGAGCAGCATCTGTATTTTAATGATAGAAACACTGAAGGAAAGCGCTAGGTCCCAAGGTCAGTCAGTCAGTTAAATGTAGAGCGCGACGTGCGCAGCTCAGAGCATTGTGTGCTGCCATGGTAAAAGACGGGGCCCGAATTAATGGCTGATGACATGAATGTTTCACTGCTTAGCTAAGTCTATGTATTCTCTAAACCTCCTCTTCCCTCGCAAACAGCTGGTTAAAAATAATCATGCCTAGATTGACTTGCACCATTAACAACAATGTAGTGCAGAAATCTTTAATATTATACATTAACATATTTCAAGTATGCAGTATTTAGCCAAGAATATATTAGTAGTTCCTTTCAGAAAGATAAGATTGCTAAGACGATATATGCAACTTACGAAAAAGGAAATAAAAAATCCTAATCCCAGTACTGTCAGAGTGATCCAGACGGAGAGGCTGTACAACTTCTTGAGACCTTCTCACCTCCCTGCACGCAACGTCGGCTGTCTCACGAGGGACTACAACTGGAAGGTCTGCGCAGAGGCCAATGCTTCTGAACACAACGTCGCATTAATCACACCAGAACGGTTTTTAGGGAACTTACATCGCTGACGGCTTCGACGACCTCGAAGTCCTTCACGTTTTGGTCCCACTTGGTCCTGGGCCCGCCGGCCACCGGCTTTATGCATTCCCAGACATCCTGGGGGCTGGCAGGCAGGATCCCCTCTCCCC
>NW_009636149.1:0-7539 GCF_000690535.1 Cariama cristata
GGGTGCCCTGCTCCGGACTGCGTCGAACAGCCCAGCAGGCTTCTGTCGCTCAAGACTAGGTCGTGTACAGTTTCATTATGGAACATTAAATAATTATTTTTGAAATGATTGCTATGCAGGTTTAAACTTTTTTAATGATCAAAAAAAAAACCCTATTAAAAACAGAGCTCTTTCTTTAATCAAAATTGTGTTGGTTGTGAATATTTCAAAGCTGCCGTTTCTTTCTTTCATGCATTTGATTGTCAATGCAATTTTCATTCATTTTCCTTTGCAAAGTTAAAAGCTTGAATCTCATGGGGAGAAAATGCAGCAGGTTCAGAAACAAACTGAGCACAGGCAGAACAGAACTAAAGTAGTAAGGTTTCTCATTTACTGCTGATGTTATATTTCTTTTCCCATTTTTCCCAAGCCAGTAGCAGCCACTATGGCAAAACTCCTTTGGACGGATGGAAAAGTGGAGAACTCCCAACGAGCCAGACAAGAGTGTAGATTCTTCTGGCTGGGAACCCTGTTTTTAAAGGCAATCAATCAGCCTTGCCTTGGAGGGCGAGAGGAACATTGCTGCTGAAGAGCAAGCCAGAGATGTTGGAGCACAGGGAGGGCTTTGTGCACAGCAGGGCCGCGGTGCCGGTTGTGTGTTCTGGTAGGAGAGGGTGCATCCCGAACGGCCCTGCCCCACGGGTGAGCACCGCAGGGACAGTCAGCATGGCCAGCGTAGCGGCCGCGCGGGACACGTAGGGCCTGTGTGCATCCCTGCTGCCCTGGGGCCAGTGGTGCCGCTTGGCCATGGCAGCTAAATTTCTAGAAATAGCTTTGTTCTGAGGGCAAAAGTGGTGTTGGCGTGAAAAAGGAAGCACGTTGGTACTTGCAGCGCAGGAATTTGGCCTATAACAAATTGTTTTATTTGAAATCAAAGCATTTTGACTTCTCTTTTTTCTTTTCTTTTTTCTTTTTTTTTTTTAAGTGCAAATGGGTGGAGAAATTCTCTCCTGAGGTCTGATGCTTGAAGTAAAATGTATGGTCAGACACTGGGTACTTCGGGCAGGGTAACAGACAAAAAACCTGCCCCTGAAATACCGGTGTTGCTCACGCTCTAGTATGGTTTTAGCATTTCAAATGGAAGTATTTTTAAATTGAAATATTCCAGTTGTTTATTTCTCTGTAGTGCTTTGCTTATTTATGTGTTTCTTTACATTGAAGAATGAAAACAAAAGTGGTGATTTGGGTCAGGAAGATGCCATTCCAATTTGCTAAGAAAATAAGCACTTTAAAAATGTTTTGAATTCTCACATTTTGACGAGGTGCATTTAGGGTGCTCTGTAACAATCGCTGCCTCCAAGAGGTCTGTTAAAAGTCACAGCGAGAGGGTTTAGTGCCGATGCCCAGAAGACCAGCAAGCCTTTCTATACCTCGTTCCTTTGTAAACAGGCGATCTGGTAGCAGGGGTGAAGAGTAGCTGGAGTGCTAGGAAGGATGGACCAGAATTTTGTCACCAGTTTCATTCAGGCTCAGGCACCAATTTATTATGCAGCTTTAAGCAACTCCCATAACCGAGGCATGCCTCAGTTTCCTCATTTGTAAAAGTAATAGTTACTGGTTGTAGAGGGAATGCTGTGAAGCCTAAATAATTTCTCTTGCTGGTAAGATCAGAATCCCTAAACGGAAAGTTACTTTAAAAGTGCAAAGTACATATTGCTAAATGTTTGTATGAAACCTGACATGTAAAGACTTGCAAAGAATGCTTTGTTTTGCATATATATTGCAATATTTGAACAGAGCACAGCGAGTTAGGGCAGAAGCATCAGGTTCCTGGCATTTTGTGTTAGCATCGTAGAATCATAGAGTCATAGAATGGTTTGGGTTGGAAGGGACCTTAAAGACCATCTAGTTCGAACCCCCCTGCCATGGGCAGGGACACCTTCCACTAGACCACATTGCTCAAAGCCCCATCCACCCTGGCCTTGAACACTTCCAGGGATGGGGCATCCACAACTTCTCTGGGCAACCTGTTCCAGTGCCTCAACACCCTCACAGTGAAGAACTTCTTCCTAATATCTAAGCTAAATCTTCCCTCTTCCAGTTTAAACCCATTAACCCTTGTCCTACCACTACATGCCCTTGTAAGTCTGAACCAAATCGTTAAAGGAATCTGCCAAAACCTGTGTGAGGCTGCAGCTAGTGACTTATGCTGCTGAAAGGAAGAGATGCCACTTTCCGTTGCTCTCCCAGCCCCTGGCTATGCAGTCTCACCTGACACCTTCTGCCACATTGGTGCCCACCAGGTGCTTCTGTGAGCCCATTCAACTCTAAAATCGCAGAAAACTACCCAGTGGTTTGTTGGACTATTTTAGTGCCATTTTAGAGAGTTAAATCAGCATGTAGAGACATGTGTAAAGAGGCAAGAGTAGGTAGCCAGGGCTAGGGAGGGAAGGGGAGCATGATATGCTCCTCTCCTTGTAGGCTGAGCTGCTAATTCAGCTCCCCACATCCCATAAAATCCTGAAGCTCACTTCCCTGTGCTCTCAAGTCTGCGCTTGCTGATCGGTGAGGGAAGGTGAAGTCCAGTGGTTTGATTTACCAGAGCAAATGGCTCAGCGGCTCCCATGCCACTTTTTCCGCTTGGAGATCAGGCAGCCCTTTCAGGGAGTGGAATAGACCTTCTCCTTACACTTGGGTTTTGGACAATTTGTCAAGCGCTGGATAAGGTTGGCAGGGCTCACGCTTTGCTCGTGTCCTGGTTTGCAGGCGGGCATGCGGATATGTCCACAGAAGCATCTGCAGCTCTAGCAAGCAGTTAATGGTCTGTAGCCAGCAAGAGGGGCCAGGGAAAGGGCAGAGGGAAAGAACAAAAACAAGAATTACAATTCTGCTTGGGTTTTAGTTAATGCCATTTTGGGGCACGTGGGTTGGGTTTTTAGTTAAAAAGGGAGTAGCTAACCATTTTTGGAGTGCAGCGAGTCAGACCAAGCTTTTAAGCTGTTTGGTATTCTGTTATCGTCACTTTTTGGGGTGGCTGAAAGAGACTGTGCTAAAGCTCACTCTCAATGTGATTTGAGGCCCTTTCTGTTTACAGATCACTAAATTAAACAAGTAACAATGAGAGGCTTAGCTCCAGAAGGGATGTGGATAGGTAGGAGCATTTCTCTTTGCAGCACGTTACCCGGGCATAGCCGTCTCTCTAGGAAAGAATGTGCCTCGCGGCCAGTCTCGAGAACAGCCGTCAGTCTCCATGTCCACGGCCTGGGGACCCAGGGGAACAGCTGGACACGGATCCAGCTTACAGACTCGGTGTGTTACGCTTGGTGTGTCAGTGCTGACATTATCGGCCAATGCTCCTAAGGACAGTAGGCATGCTTCCGAGCCTCCCGCGTGTATCGGTGGTGGATAGAGCTGTGTTGTTTCCTTAGTGAATGAAATCACCCTTTAGTCATGTCCTACATGCAACTTAATGGTTCTTTTTTTTCTCCCCGCCCCCCCCCTTAATTCAGATGGTGCTGAAACAAGGTTCACTCCTTGTTGCTCCTTTTGTAGTTTTTTTTTTAATTATTTTTCATTAACAGCAGGCTATGTTAGCCTTTACTTTACAGGTACTTGAATGCCTGATGACTTGACTGAGTGTTACGCATGTGGCCTTTCGTAAAGGTTACTGACCTTAATTTAATCAGGGGTGAGATGGATGGATGAATGTGAATAGATCCATGCCATTAAAACAGAATAAAAGTAGGGATTAGAGTTTGGGAGAACTGATGAATTTTTAATTGAATTTGTTAAAGAAAAAAAAAAAAGAGAGAGAAAGAAACCCTTCCCAGTTATAATTTGAACGAGATCTATTGCTGGAGGAGGGTTTCATGAGAAAAAGGTGACACAAAAATAGGGGGAATCTTCCAAGATAGAAAGTGCCTGGCTCTCCTTGCAGTCCCTTGAGCCTGTACAAGATTTTATTTGCCCTCTTTCTATTTTGTGAAAAACTCTGATTATTACCATAACTTTTTCTAGATGTGAATATTTAAGCTTTGTAACAATTTCATATTGAACACACTGGTGTGCTAATGCATGGCTATCGAGCGCTTTGATCTTTTCCATCGGAAACCATCATGGATTCGATCAATTTCAGATTGCAATTTCTTTTTTAGAGCCAACTTTGACAAAGAAATTAATCTTTCACCAATGAGCGCCTTTTAAAATAGCTCATTTACCAAAAGATGTCATCTGGAGAATGGAAGTCATCATTTGACACTGAGGCAGTGAAAGAAACAGCTAGACGTAGACTAGGGGTTTTTTTCAGTCTTTACATTCCCAGTGTAAAATGCTGTGTCCTCCTCTTTCTCACTCCCCCCATATTGAAACTAAAAGACTACTCGGTGTTTGTCATAGCATCTGTATTGATTGACAATAATTGTATTAATTCCTCCAGTTAAACGTCCTCTTACAGCAAGGGGTGGATTAGAGGTCTGCTCTTGTTTTTTTCCAGGCTGGCTCTGCTGTCTATCGCAGAAATGCCTTCAAGGGCGTTAGCCGGATAGAGCCATTTCCCTGGGCTTTAGCGGGATTTCACAGGGATGGGTCTGTGGTCTTCCGAGGAGAGACCTGCCCCACACAGGGTCTTAGCTGGTGTCTGCTGGAAATAAAACCACATCTTCCAAAATTTTGTACATCTCACCCTTGTTTAAAACTAAGTCAAGCTGGCCTTTATACCACTATTTTAACCGTCTTCACACATGTTTTTTAAGTTGGAGTTAAATTAGGGGGGGGTTATGGGACTCATCAGATGCTTTGGGATGCTCCCTCCTACTCTTTCATGATGTTTTTAGTGACTGTTTCACAGTGGGTTAGTGATGATCCAATGGGCCTTGCGACCTTGTACATAATTCTGTATATTTATTTTGAGAGAAAATATGTATAGTGTTTGGATGATGAGAATGGAAACCTGAAATGAGAATTCTTAGGTGGGCAAATGTAAAGCAAAAAAACAAACAAAAATACAATCTTATTTTGTATAAAATGTACATTTTGGAGAAAAATTTTCTAATGCATTACCAATGTTTTCATAGTGCTGCCACATCTTTTTTAAAGTGTTTCTTCCTCTTTGTTTGACTATTGACAACATGGTGCAATTAAACCTAAAGCAAGTGTGTGAGTGAGAGAAAAAGAGAGAATGAGAGATTAAAAAGCCATATAGTTTGGTTTACTTCATTAACCTGTATAACATCATAGGTTTACCATCTAAGATAGGTTGTTTTTATAGATAGTGTCACCAAAGACTTTTTTTCTTCAGATTTATTTTGAAAAGTTGTTAATAAAAGACATACATTTCTGTTGCAATGTGTTTTTATTTTTAAGGTAGAATAACAAATCTTGTTTGTACTCTTGAGAATGCAAATTTGGGAGCACGATTGCCATACGTCTCAAGTTCAGGGTAGTTAAATGAACGGCTCTTTATATGCTTTCTCCTCAGCTTGAACTGAGTAATGGCTATATGTATATCCTGTCTGTGTTGCATAGATAATATACATGGTATAGCATCTATACACAGTGGTAACTAGTCCAGCAACATTGACAGGTGTTTACTGTCTTACCTGAGGGCAGAAAAACATTCAAATCTGTGTCACTTCTGTGTGGCAGGACAGTATCCCTGCCTTGTGATACAGTCATTGGAAGGTAACAGTGACTTTTAGAAGGAGTCACTGTAAATGTGTATGTGCAAAAATGATTGCTCCACCAGCCTGGAGGCCTTGGAAGGCTGATCCCTGCCAGCTGAGAATGTGTTCATTTATTGACCCATGTTTATTGTTAGGCGGTTATCGGAAACCCGTCATAGTTAGGGGGATCGCATTCATCCCACCTAACTCTAGATGCCTACAAAGCACTCCTCTCTGTCAGAGATGGACCTCCCTGCGTAGTCAATGGACAGAACAAAGTACTGCTCAGGATTATCCTCCTCACCTGTTTCAGACATGGGCTTTTAGCATGAGATCAGTTGCACCTCGCGTGTGCCGGTTTCTCTCTGCTGATGGTGCAAGCACAGCGATTGCAGGTCCTGCAGCATAGATATGAACATCTGGTTAGGTGAATCCCATGCTGGGAAGGTTCCTGATAACACCAATGGGCTTGGGATCATGGCCTGTAAATTTGAGGGATTAGTCACTGGTTTGTTCCATCAGAGATGTCCAGGCTGGCCTCATCCCTTCTGAGGTTCAGACTACCAGAGCATGGAGAAGTCCGTATATTGTCATCCCATCTGATCTGTCAGTCGTAGAAGAGTAATGTAATCTTGGGAAAAGGCTGAAAGATGTGAGTGAGTCTACTCTGCTCTTGGTTTTCTGAGTCACTATGGCTTCCTCCAAAACAGGGCATCCCAACAGCCGTTGGTGTTTGATACCAGCTATGGGCTTCTCCCTGCCAGAAAACAAGCAAAAAGTGTTACCCTGAAAACAATCTGAGAACAGTGTTCCTACTGTTTCAACACTTGAATTCTTGGGTTGTCATCAGGTTATTTATGCAAAATAACTTGGGGTGGAAATCATTTGATTAAATGCAGATAGCTACATCTGCCGGAGCTACCAGAGGGCTGCTGACTACCTTAGCGATTAGCATGGGCTAGCTGGTGTAGAGCTGTGGTCTGAAACCTGACTTCCATGCTATACACATCTTGGAGGGGGCGATTCAGATGTGGGGATGGAGTGCGTCAGATCTACGTCTGCACCTTCCAGCTTAGTTTCATCTGAAAAATGTCCAGTTTGTATGCTCAGACACTGCCCCATGATGCCTCATTACCAAAATGAGGTAAGTGAGGAAAATCAGGGTAGTCACCTCAGGAGTGCAATGCTGAGCTGAACCGAAGCACTGCTATCGCTGTGCACCCCTCATGGCCTGTGTAGTCAGTGGAGATCAAATCCAAAATAAAGTAGATGAGTGGGGACCTCGGAGACTTGTGTCTGCTTCATCTCTGTTGTACAGAAAAGCGGTCTGTAAAGGAAGAACAAGCTCCACTGGAGATCTCCGTGTTGTACTTGTTAGCTGAGGTGAATCCCATGTTGAGCGTCAGTTTTTCTTGCTAACCTGCCACGCTGGGTATAAAAAATGATTCTTAACTGGAATAAACCAAAGACAGGTCCGTGAAGTCCCTGGGACTTTGCTTGCTTACATGAACTGAGGATCTAGCCCAAAATATTTAACGCATAATCAGTTCAACTTTAAATGCACTTTTGAGAGCTTTTTTGAACAATCTCACTGAAACTCATTGTGCTATCACTTGAATGGAAATAGATAAGAGTTGGCACTGATCAATGCCTTGTTTTACATCACTTGAATGGAAATAGATAAGAGAGTTGGCACTGATCAATGCCTTGTTTTATTTTCTCTTTTAGATGATTAGCAGAGAAAAAAGAAACAAGTCTCTGCTTTCCCTTTCTAAAGCTATTAGCTAATTGTATCCACAGTGTTATCAGAGAGAAACAGATTTCGCTTACGATTTTGAGCAGTGTGACGGTGACATTCTAGTAGCTGCATGATGTGCTTTATTCCACACTTTCGTTTCCC
>NW_009636149.1:7570-54760 GCF_000690535.1 Cariama cristata
TAGCATTCAGGGCTGTATGCGGATTTTATGAGCTGCCTGTTCCAGGTACCGCTAGTGCTGGGTAGCTCGTTTTGCACATTACCTGCATTTCTATTGCGCATTAAGGATGGATGGGTGCTCCATGCTGCAGTGGCTCCTCTGTGCAGCTTGGGCTCCTCCCTGTTTCCTTTCTGTAATTAACTATTGTTTTGCTGGTGGTGGTGAAGTGAATAAGGAACAGCTATTTTTTCTTTCCGGAAAACATAAGATAAAGCCATTCTTGAGATTTCACAAGAAGAATGTAATGTTAACAACAACTGCTGAGGTAGTGACTGCAAAAAAAACAACACAACACTCTCTTGAAGTTGCAGCAGAAATGAGAATTTTGAGTCTGTAAATATTTTCCCTCAAATTTCTCCCATCCCCTCTGCATAGAAGCAGCTCCCATTCACAATCACAAAACAATCACAAGGCAGACCAGTTGCTGGCAACTAAAGGATACATTTTGGGTTTTCTTTGTTTGTAAAAGGGATCCACATTCAGTTCCTGCTTGTATTAAGCATCCTGAGGTCTGTGGCAGCCCCAGTGGGGTTTTCATTTGTTAGCCCTGTAGAAGACTGAAAAGGTCCTAAATTTTTATGAAATTTTTAGGACTTTTTATGGCATCTTGACTCAGAGATGGAGAAACAGAGGCATCTGCAGCAATTCTGTTCTTTCAAAAATACAGGTCTGAAATGGACTAGTCAGATATAGTAAAAAATGTTCAGTTTTTAGTTCTACCATGATTTGCTATGTGTGTACTAGGGTTTTTCTGAAAATCTGCCTCATTTTGCTGTCTTGTCACCTAAACCTGCTGTGGAGCTGTACAATGCAGTAGATTGTACAAACCAGTGGCCTGATTGCCATATACACACTATTGCTACCACTGATGGAGCATCAGGGAGCTGGGAAGACAATATGAAAGTGGACAAGTTAAGAGTATCTGAAATTGGGTTCGAAAACCAAGAATTTAAAACACAGTAATGAAGGGCAATACAGCAAGAGGAAATGGATTTTCCTCTTGCTTCAATTGGTGTAAATCCCGCTTGTTTGTGTTGAAGACAATGGATTGTTTTGAGCCTGAAAAAAGGTGGAATTAGACTTTCAAAGCATGAAGTTACAATAACTTTTTATTCAGTGATGTCTTGATCCTGCTAGATAACAAAGCACATTTACAATGTGAGCAGCACCTTGTGAGAGGCTACTGAGAAAACACACAATCCTCTGCTTTCCCTGAAACTGGCAGGCAGAGGACTATGTTAATGCCAACCAGTGACTACATTAAGATTATTTTTAATATCCAGAAAATCCTCGAAAGAAGATGAAATAAAACATTTGTCACTTTATAATTTTGAAGGAAAATGGATACCAGTTCATTGCAATTCCATTTCCCTCGCAGTGGTAATAGAATTGTTGCTATTAGGACTAAAACTGAGTCTAGCTCAGGAAGATCTAAAAATTGAGAATTGCTTGTGATACCAAGCAATAATGTTGTTTTCAAAATCCACAGATGATTTAAATGCAATCCCCTTAAGTATTGAAATCTGTCTAGTTCACTCCAAAGGCAAATAAATCCAATGTATATTTTTCTCTCCCTCTCTTAGAGCAGGGCCAAATTCTGCTCTCAGCAACACTGCAGTAAATCCAAAACTATTGCAGTCTTCCTTATGCTTCCCCTGAGCCCCAAGCCGTGGTCCCACAGGAGATCAGCAAGCTTCCTTAGCTGGGTAGCATTGGGGTGAGCCCGGCTTGAGGTCACCTTGGGGCTGAACCTTCCCCTCAAAGTCAGTTGAGAGGGTGTAGTGGCTTTGTTGTGCGCGTTGTGATGCCGTGCAATGCAAGTCCAAAAGTAGGACATGATGAACAGGGTGGGGATGGGGCTTGGCCTCCCTGAATTGCTTTTTGTGGCCTTAGTAACAGAAATCAAGTCTGATACATCTGGAGGAATAATGTCAGTACTAAGTAAAATGCCGAGGAAGACAGTTTTCATGTAATGAGACCGAGAACTGGTTGATAGGATTCTTGGTCCTATTCCCAACTCTTCTAATGATTTATTCTGAGGTAAAAACCCATTTAACCTCTCTGCACCTTACTGTTCCTAAACAGCAAGTGGATATTCATGAATACGCTCATTTTGCAAGGAAGAATGTGAGCTTTAAGGATTCACACCAGCACTTTCTGGTCCTCAGGTGAAGTGCTCGGTTTAGGAGTAAATTTTTCTTACATCATGTGGAAGAAGCTCTGGAACTGGTATGTGTAGGTGGGAGCGCTGGAGGTGCTGCTTCTAACCCCTCATTTTGTTGCGTATGTGATGGGTTGCAGTCTCCACTCGTTTATTCCATTTAACCTCTAAATGAAGGGAAGGCTTGGAAAAGCATAATGATTTATGGTGACACACAGCAATAACAATATCACAGTCACAACCACTTACAAAAATGGTTCAAAATCATTATCCCTGTATAACAGAGAGGCAGACTTTTGAGATCTGGTCTTGTAAGGCATGGCCGCCCCAGCCTGTAGAGTCCCAGTTCATTACAATTATGGATATACACTGTCTGCAGCGCCAGCTGTTCTGGAGGTTACCTGTGTCCTCAGCATCAATTTAGGAGATGTCTGGGTTCAGTATGATATTTCTCTATCCACTTGCAGGCTCTCAGCATGCTGCCCCAAAAGAGAGTCACTGTGGGAATGGAAGTGGCACTGGGCAAGTCCACGGCAGGTGCCCGTCATGCACAGAACTTGTGGATCCCTGCAGACCTCCTCACCAAAGCGCCCTTGGGGGCTCTTCTCTCAGCCCAGCTCATTCACAGCAAACCAGGTTAAAGAAGCTCACAACTTCAGCTCTTGAGCTGGGTGGGGAATAGCAGAGAAGCCTCCCTGCTGCCTAGTTTGCAGGACAGGAATTTGCAGAGTTGGGCAAGGGGGGCTGTTGGAGTGCCCGATGTTGTCTCTCAAGGAGATTCTGAGGGTCTCAAAGGGTCTTCAGCATCTTCCTTGACTACAGTGGCACAGGGAGAAAAAAAAAAAGGCAAATCAATGCAGGACAAGAAGAACCTAGCTTTCCCAACAAGTAGGATCTTTCTAGGACTGTGTTGTCTTTCTTACATCTCCACTGCCCTGGCATCGGATATTCCCCAGGGTGTCATGTAAATGAAGAAATCTGAGCCTTCACGTAGCCCTCGGAGTTGAACTTTCTGAGGACAGCCTATCTAGTTTGTGTGTATGGAGCAATGCCATGCGAATGAGTGAAGTCCCACTGTATTCTGCAGCTGGCAAACTTGACCGCTTATTTAGTTTTCCAGGATTGTACCAAGTTTTCTTGGATTTTTGGTCTGAAAAAAAAGCAGCTGTGCTGTTTCAGTCAAACTAAACCAAGGAAACTGTCAGAATTTATGCCGGGCTTGGAGCCCTGACTTCTGCTCGTAACAAGGCAAAGTCAGTGGGAACGTGAAATCAGTGCCAAGGTGACCTCTAAAAGGTTCTATCAAATCCAGTGTGCCATGCAGAAAGCGTGCACATGTGTGTGTGTGTGTGTGTGTGTGTGTGTGTGTGCAGAAACGCTGAAAACCTGAGGTGCCCAGACAATTTGTTTTGCATCCTGAGATTTTCCAGCAATGGCCTCTAGTGCTTTTCACGTGTTATGCATCAAATGTGATCAGCCACACGGCAAGGTATGATGAAGTAAATGCATTGGGTCACTAAAGTGCATTAAGTGCCATTTACTGCATCGATTTAATTCTGTCCCTAGTCAAACGTAGAATAACTGTCTCTATCCCTCGTTACTGCTTCCCTTTTCCTTTTACTGCCAAGCAGGCAACAGCATCCGTTTTCTTATCCGACAGAGTAACTCAAATGAGCTGATAACCCAAGCCCACTGTCATCAGTCCTGCCTTGAGCAAAGCAGTAGATCAGAGGGCTGTAGATACTCCAGACTGGCAACCTGCGTGGGCTTAGCGTGGGTTAGGTGAGCCTGCAATGCCAAAGGCTTTTCTCACTGCCAAAGCATGGCAGCTCTGGTGCTTGAGAAATTCAAACCTGCCCACATTGATTTTTTTTCTCTTGTAAGCTACACTTTGTGCTGGAAGTTTTCCGTTAGCAGAGCAGAAGTCGTGTGCTGCACAAGAGGCAGGTGTATTAGCGCAGTGGGTTTGAGTCTGGAGAATGGATGTCTCCATCAGAAGAGTTTCCTCTGCAGGAATTTGTTTATGTCATTTGCACTATGTCCGCATTTCCCCTTGTATCACTCTGTAAGTGCCAGAGCAGGTTGAAGGTTGGTGCGCAGATCAATTCTCTATGTAGAAAAAAGCTTTTTCTTTCTTCCTTTTTTTTCCCTCTCAAGTGCTTACACAACCTCCTTCTTTACTAAAGAGTGCTGAGTCTTTCTTTTTTCACTTTAAATTTCCAAAACACTGGTTTAAGTGTGCTCTGTCATGCACTCTTTTGCAATTACCCATTTTTATCTGGTTACAAATTTATACGACTTCGAATTTATATCACATCATATTAGGAGGTTTTGCAAACCTTGTGTGAACAATGAACTTTCCACGTGTAACTTCAGACTAAAAGAATCTCTTTGACTATGTGGTAGAAAGTTAGTATATGAATACTTAGAAGGAGGCAACACATCAGCTTTTTTTCACCCCACAGCATAATTAATATCAACGTTCAAATGCGGGTTGGGGAGTGAGGAAGAGGTTGCTGGGTAAGATCATTGCAGCATTGCTGCTCCTGGGAGCCTCAGCTCTCTCCTCTGTGCTCCAAAGCAGCCAGCTTTGAAAGGTTTCCCATAAAATACTTGCTATGATGTAATTTTACACAGAGAGTGCATCATTATCTTTGATTTAATTTTATTTTTGTTCATGATCTACAGTTCCCACCCTTGCCATCTGAAGTGTGCTGATAAAATGAGGTCTGATGTGGCCCCAAGAATATCGTAGGGGCCAGTTCTACTGGTAAACTCCAGCTGCTTTGTGCCAGTTTAGTAACACAAAGCAGCTGTAAACCCAGTTTAACTGGGTTTATGTTTACTCTGCTGCATCAGAGTGGCTCTCGGCAGCTGGAGCATAGCAGAAAATGGGGACCTCAATGTTTAATATCTAGTATATGTCCTCTGTCTGGGGTATACATCTTGTCCTTGCAAGGAGATGAATAGCACAAGTCTTTCATCTGTAGATGTTGTGATCGTATATTCAATAAAGGCATCTGGAAACATCCCATTAGGGGCAGCAGTACGCTGTTGCTTTGCTGTTGACAGGAGTGCAGGCGTGGGATTTGCCTGCTCCTCACGGGGTGTCTAGTATATTTAAAAATACTTAAGGGAAAGAAAGGGACAACCTGATTATGCTGAAGGTACTAATGAAAACATAAAACTGCCATTGGACCAGCTGAAGAGGGAGGAACACCCCAGAGCTGGCTGGGGAGGGAGTCTGGGATGCGAGAAGAGCCTGGTCTGGACCGTCCCCTTGGCCGCGGAGTAGGACGGGGCAGTGGCACTCTCACAGGGTTGTTGTGCGTTTTGGGAAGGCAGATCTGCTTCCCAGTGACTTCAGAGGGGCTTTCTGTACAATCTTGTCCACTGAGGAGGAGGAAAGGGAAAGGAAAAAGGCTCTTCCCCTTGCAGGGAAGCTGTCAGTAGCTCGGACACTTCAGGAGGTGAGAGCTAAGGGAAAGGAGGCCTCCGAGGTTTGGCCTCCCACGACCACCCTCCCTGCTCTGCTGCAGAGCCTATTTCTTTGTCTGCTTCTTCCGCTTCACCCTTTTTTTTCCTGTAACTTTTGGAGAGGTTCACTTTTTATGACTAATTAACAATTAATTTGGCTAGAGAGCAAGCAAACAGAAAGATGTGGTAGAACATATGGAGGAACACAGTGTGCTTGGTCCCTGCAGATCTGAACTGAGAAGCGAGGTCCAGGAACAATCAGTTTATGAGCAGAATAGACTGGGAATAAGCTCTGGAAGGGAAGAAAAGAGAAATGGTAGCAGAGATCCACATTGATTCTCCCTGAAAGTTGTAGAGAAGGTGAAGCAAAGCCCTGAGGAGTCATTAAAAAGATATGAGAGCAACCAGGGGAAGTGGCAAAGGTTTCCAGACTGAGAAGGAAAGGGAAGGGAAGACAAATCACACCAGATTTTTTTTGTAAAGAGCAGAAGCATCAAAATTGTGTTTCTACAGCCATGAGAAAAGAGAAGGGAGAGAACAGAGGGTGTTCTGTTCTGGGGGACTTTGGGGACTAGAGGGAGACAAACCCACGACATGCAGGTGGAGGGGAGAGGGAGGTGAGAATGAAGTGAGCAGAGGGAGAAGGTTGCATGTTATTTGCCTGGTTTCTTTAGCAAGAAATCCCTGGAGACAAAAGTGAGATGGGACAAGCTGAGGATTTGAAGAGTGGGAGAAAAATGGCTGGCTGGGGGTCTGGTTTGGGTTGTATCAGAACCTGGTTGTTCAGCAAAGACAGCAAAAATGGAAGATGAGAGCTGTCTCTGAGGCATAGAAATTTGACTGGCTCCTGTGATGTCCACTATCAATATTCTGTAAAGTGCTAAAGAAGGCATCAAGTCCTGCTGCTGAAGTCAGGAATGCTAGACCCAGCCCTGTGACTTTTGTGTTTGGTGCAAAGAAAGGGAACAGAGGGTACAGAGGAGAGTAGGGGAGAGCTTGCTGACACTCATGGACTGGAAATGGGAAAAGGCTGGAAAATTACTCCAACTGAGGAGCTGAAACAGCACAGGGTCTGTTCTCCAGCCCTGAGGCTGAGCGTCACGGCCTGGCTTGCATCTGCTCACCTCAGGTTTTTCCCTTCCCTCTCTTTCTACCCTCCAAACCAGTATGAATATTGTCAGATGCTGGTAGGGACAGTCCCCAGCCTGTGCCATCCCCAAAATGCAATGTGGGCAATGTCTGGGAGACAAGGAGCTGGCACAGGCCAAAACTATGCCAGGAAACATGTCGATGGGGAACAGCGCAGACAGCTGGCTGCTCTGGCCCTGCTTTGTTTACTGGCAGAAATACTGCCAAGCTGTTCATGGACTGAGAAGGAGAATCTACAATACAAAGCCAATGCTTGGTGATGCCTGGGGTGCTCGAACAGCCAGAAGAACCACCAGGGCAGAGTACATGTCATACAAGCAGCTTCGTGCAGTTTTTTAATTTGGTAGATCCTGCTTTTGCTCTGTGTGCATGTGTGTATTGGCATTGGCCAAGGTCAAGAAGTGCCTCCGTGCCCGCAGGAGAAGGGGTGCTGCCTGGGGTACTGGGGCTGTTGGGTCCTTGCCTTTCCTTCTCCTCCTGCTTGTCTTTGGCTGCCCACATCGTCTCACCTCCTGGGCTAGGGAGTGCTCCACAAGGTTAGACCGCTCTCACTGCTCCTGCCTTGGTCCAGGCTGGATCACATCCATGCACTCCTGACAAGGGAATAGCTCCCTGCCATCCTCACTGCCACTTACTGGGCTATTCAGAGGCATGATTTTTCCCCAGGGCTCAGCTCCCATTTAAGCACCTGCAGATAAGGGCCAAATTTCCTGAAGTGCTCATCAGGCAGCTGCCTCCCCTGGGACACTTAATCATAGATTTTTCAAAAAAAAAGAAAAAAGGCATGCCCAACTGTTCGGAAAGATCCAGCCATTTGTAAGCCCTTGGGAGCAATGACTGTTGTTATTTTATGCTTTTGCCTAGTACCACAGGGCTTGGTGTTAGGCCCATGTCCTGATGATTTGTATAAATTTAACTCCTTAGTCTGCACCTTGGAGGAACTGATAGCAATTTGCTTAGTGTTTTCTTTGGAAGCTGAAGATGCTGATGGAAGATGAAGACTTCAGATTCCTGCTCTCTTCTAGTGCACGAAGAGGCTGTTTGCTCAATTGACACCATCAGGTAGAAATTAAATTCCCATTTTGTTCTGTGTTAATGGATACTGGAGGAAGAAGTTTTAATTTTTAAATGTATCTGCAGAAATCAGAAGTCTACTTAGGACAGACCCATTTATGTTCTAAAGGCAGGTTAAAATTTTCTCCTGGACAGTTTCTTATCAGGGTGAGAAAAGCAGCAGTTCCAAGAGCTGGGCTGCTGAGAAGGAATGCTCCAGTTCAGCTGGCCAGGAAAACCTCTGGAAGTGCAGGGCAGCCTTGCCGCAGCCCTGCCGTGTGTTCTGCCCTGAGGCCTGCTTTGGCAGCTGTCCTGGCCATGCAAGGACAAGCTCACAGCTGGGCACCTGCGGGCAAGGCACCTTGGTTCCTCAGCAACCTGATGCTTCAAAACCCCTTCCTGCTAATTCCTTACAACACCAGTTCTGAAACCCCGGCTTGCAGACTGAGGGTTTCTTTCTTTCCTTTTTTTTGCTTTTCTGTGGAGAAGTGTGTCTGCTGGAAGCGGTATTCCCTCAGTCAGAGCAGGGCGGCAGGGAGGAGGCTGAGGTCTGGAAGACAGCCCTGGTGCCCTGCTCTCAGCCACAAAATGACAAGTCCTCCTGTCCTGGAGAGTAACATTCAATGACTAAAGCAATGACTAAAATGGCCTAAAGCAGTTGCATCCCATCTTTCAACTGAGAGATCACATAGCCTAGTATAGAGACTCTTGAGCTCTGCATACCTTCCTATGATTAGATGAGTCTACATACACGAGCAAAAAATATTGATCCTTCTGATCACAAGATGGAGAAGGTTGTTGCAGCCTTCAGAGATGTAGGCAGGAAGTTGGCTGTGGTCAAAATGGACCATTCAGTCCTGGTTTGTAGTGGCAGATTTACGTTGGACTGTCAGGGCTTTTATCCTGCTGGGCACAGCTTGAGAGGACACGGGGAAGGGATATGATACAGTGGGGCCATGTTCCTTTCTTTGGTCTATTAATGGGATGTCGCAAGAATTTGGCCAAATCACTTCTCAATTTCAGGGCATCAGTTTCTCCACCAGTAAAACAGGAACGATGCCATCAGCTGCTTCTGCAAAGCACTCCAAGGTGGAAGTTAGAAATCAGTAATGAAGAGCTGGCTATAATTACATCCAAATTTAGAAAGAAAAAAGGATCTTGTTCCCTTGGACCTAGTGTAATAAATAAATAAATGGAGCAGTCCTGGCATTACTGCCAATTCCATCTGATTAGATGGAACTTAATTTCCAACATTTTTTCTGCTGGTGGCCGTATTTTAAAGGCACCCCACAGAACCAGCTTGACCTCTGGGTGCCTCATAATTTTCCTGGCTATGCAGTTCCTCTCTTACAGAATTAGTTCCTCAGCATGCCTTTGTGGGGCTAGTGCTTTAAATCAGGCAGACCCAAGCAGCTGTAGCCCTGACACGGTCATTTTACAGCTGGCTGCTGTTTGTCGCCTCTCCCTCTTTCCCAGCTGGTAAGTACTGTTCTACCTTTCTTATTGCTGTGGAGATGACATTATCTTACACTGGAGAATTTCCCTGCCATACAGTTGCTCTGGATAATGTTTGTGTACAGATGATGTTTATGAAAGCCAGGGGGCAATTTACTTACTGCAGTGGGCACCATTGCAACATGTAAAATCATCATACACAAATACCATTGACTAAACGGCTCCCTTCCTTCTCATAATTCATTATCGGAACAGGTTACCCGGGGATGGGAGGGAATCTCCATCACTTGGAGCCTGTAAATCAGGCCTGGCTGTCTTTCCAAGGAGCATGCTGTCGCTGAACTGCACGGCATTGGGCTCGATGGGGGCATTGCCAGTGAAAACTGAAGGGCTCCATTACGCCGACAGGCAGATGAGAGGGCCACAATGATCCCACTGGCCTTAAAGCCTGCAAATCTATTGCTGCAGCTCTGGTTGTGCCAATGCAGAAATCAGAAGACTGATGGATAAAATATATCCCTCTGCCTTCCTGAAATCTCTCCAAAGGCCAGGCCTGTGATATGCATTGAGCACACCAGTCTGCTCCAGAAATGGTAGATTCAGCTTGCATGGAAAACTTAATTACTTTCCCTGCCTTGGCCCCTTGACTTGTTGCCATCTGTGGAAACCTGAGTAAAGACTGCCTGGATCCATGACAGTCAATGGAAAAGGGCTCTCTCCAGCCAAGAAGGAAAAGGAGTTCTGAGCCAAAGCCCCTGCTCTGGGTGCACTGTTTTCCCAAATTCAGGTGCTGCTGGTCTGAGGAGGGGATGAAGTGCCTTACCACTTACTCCATGAAGCCTCTGCTTTGAAATAGTTTCCCGAGTTCCTTTGCCGTGTTTATCATGGGGCTTGTCTATCCCAGCAGCCAGCTCTGACCACCTGGGATCACCCCTCATTTGTTTGTCGGGTGGGGAGCACGCTTGGGAAAGCAGCGTTAGCACGAGGGTGAATAGGTGGACGTTTCCATGCAGCCTGGTGCTGCACGCAGGATGGCAGGAGCGTTCTTAGGCTCCAGTTCTTGTGCTATGGTGCTGAAGATCAAGACTAGAAATTGACAGTACCACCCAGCTTTTAAACATACAAATATACTGAAATTATTATGAGGGGTGTCCCTTTTCAGTTCATCTTGCATTTTAACTGGGACCATAAAAGTGCCTGCTTGTGATAAGAAGGTGCTTTTATTATTGATCGATTATTGATCTGTGCAAAGAGCAGGTTTATACTATTTTATTAATGTTGTGCAAAGAACAAGAATAAGGTTACTATTTATGATCAGGAATTCTTGTTTTATGCTCTTCGTGATGTCAGTAACCACCCACTCTCCTTTGGTGCTGCCCTGTCTGTAAATTCATCAGGGCAGGGGAATTCCTCGTTCGCACCTACCACACCGAAACTCTGACCTCCTGGGTCCCGGTGATGGATATCCTCCTTATCTCAGGTATAAAGTTTCTTTACCTCTAGACTGTGATAAAAGAGTGTGTAAGGACTGAGATAAACAGATTTCTGCTGAATTTGGGTTCATCTTGTGCTGATGGTGACTCCAGGTTGCTATTGCATGTGGTGCAGGCAGTCAGCAGCTGTGGGTCTGCTCCAGGTCTGCCTCAGCCCCGGTGCCTGGGAATGGCAGAAGCTGGTACCTTCTCCCATCACTCCTGGCAGCCTTCCCTGTGGGTGGGTGTAAGGAGTGCTCCTGCTCACCCTGGGGCTCTCTCCCGTGAGATGGAACATCTGCAGCCCCAGTCTCCAGGGAGCTGGACAGAGAACCACTCCATGTGCACCAGCTCACTCCAAGCTCTCGGAAATGTCCCTGTGTTCACCAGTTCCAAAAATACAGGCCAGTAGCAGCAAAACAGTGTCCCCCACCATAGCAGAAAATTTCTATACCTGTGGCTGCTGAAGACTCTGCAGACATCAGCCGCTTGGTCCCCAGGAAGGTCCTGGGATGTGAGAAGCAATATTATCCCTATTTTACATCCAGGAGTGAGGCATTTGCCTGTGCCTGTGCACAACTGGGAACTGAAGCCACATGTCCATAAGACCAGCTCCATCATATTTTTGAGTCTCCCAGTATTTTCCTGTGTTGGGTCTGTGTAGACCATCAATAGCTGTGTCATTGCCTTCCGGTGCTGCTAATATGAAGCAGTGTATTCCATTTTCAGTTAATACTAAATAATCATCATGTAGTTGGAGTTTGCTGTGTATATTAAGGGTTGTTTATGTTCTGCATGAGATGAAGGTCATAGGGAGAGGAGTCTTTTTATCAGACCAATTAATATATCTGGAAGAAAGCAAGTTCTCAGGCATTCAAACCCTCTGTCTAGTCTGAAACAGAAACAACAACCTTCCCGCTAAGCTCAGGCTGAGAAAGATTGCTCAGCGGTCATGGTGTGACATCCCTTTTCATCAGCATTACTCTCCCTCAAGCAGCCCTGCTGATCTCTGGCTCTGGTCACACTGCTGCCCATGGCCGGTCTGGCTGCTTGTGTGGCCACAAAGGCAGACCAGAATGCTGGTGCAGCTGAAGAACATCCCTTTTCGTGGCTGGCATTGGTCGCATTCCCCGCCAAGCCGCCACACGGTCATAGGCACACGGGTACCCGCCAAAAGCAGGAACATGGGAAAAAAGCGTCAGGGCTGGCGCTGGAGGGACTTCATCCAGTGCAAGCAGCGCTGCTGCTGCCTGGGAAAGCATGATCAGACCTCAGTTGTATCAGCTGGCTGGGAGGTAACAAGGGGAAGCCCATCCCAGGCTGTTCCCAGGCTTCTTGTCAGTTTGCAATCAATAGCAACTTTGAAGGTTAACAATTAATTAACTGCAATGTCAGCATCACAGAGGCTGTTTCAAGCAAGCAGCTCCCAAGTCATTTTACCCTCACCGTAAGTCCCGCTTGTGCTGCACGGGGATCTGGCCAGCAGTAAGGACACGGTGTGCCGAATCACCGGGCACTGCTGAACACAGTCCAGTAACGCTCACCCGTAAAATGTGATTTTTGGCCACCATGACTGGGTGAGAGCAGCAGTACTTTCAGCCTTAACACTGTCAAATCTGGGTTCACTGTCTTTTGTCCTCGTCTCCTTTAGTAAGAAGTTTAGTACCTGAGTTCTCCTCTAAGCACTGAGAGCAAGATCTGAACATGAGTGCTTAATTTATTCCACACAGACCATGGTAAGAACACAAAAACTTGGATTCCTTTCTGAAAAACAGAGCAGCTTTATTTGAAATGAAATTTTCTTTCACTTATATTTTTAGCCCTCGGAGGCAGGGATTTCAGCAGTCATGTTTGTTATCCTCCCTCAGGCAAAAATGGTAAAATCAAGCTTGGGAAGGTCTGCTGAGATGAATCTGATTGAAAAAATAACCCCTCTGGAGGCTGGCATGCTAGTTACGACACAAAAATTGTCAGGTTGGGTCAGCTCCTTGCCCAGCACTGGAAGATCATCTGGTTTCTAGTAGCTCTCCCAGTTCATCTGACCCATGTGGTCAGATCAGGCAACTATTAGTTTTCGTCTAGGAGGACAGGAACAAATAACATCATACTTAGTAACTTCTCGCCTAGTTTGCACATTCCATGTTTCAGCTGCTTCCTTTTGCTGCTTGACATCATTCATTGCAACATGCTGTTAGTTAAATGGCCTGTGGTGTCAGACGGGATAGCTTGTGTTGGACAAGCAGCCCCTTCTCAACTATTGACAAAGGCATGTCCCAAGTGACATTGGACCAAGACTGTGTAGCTTTCATGGTGACTGCCTCTGTCTTACAAATTGGGCCATCTGCTTGCATGATACCATATTTTTTTAATGTCCTTGACCATCTAGCTCTGCACTGCTAGCTTTCAGACCATCTGTGTGTATAGCACTAATTTTCCCTCTCTGCTGCTCTATACCAGCAAGAAATGAAGAAAATATGAAACTTTCAGCAGTAACCCTGGAGTTAGAGGACAGGGTGTCCTGATAACAAATAGTTCTATTAGCTCCATACAGGACTTTATCTTGGAATTAATAATATTAATCTCCCTCATTTGTAGCACAGATTTTGGCTCCAAAGTGCAGAACAAAGACTTGTGTAATTCTTTCAGCACCTATCCTGCAGCATGTGTAGTTATCCCTCTTGTACGACTGGGACAAAGAATATGCAAGCAAGAATACAGAGAGGCCACAGGTCTTGCTCAAGAACTCAGTAGTCCTGTAGCAGATCTGTGTGAGTCTCCATCTCCCTTTGCTTTTCTCTTTTATTCTGTCCTTGGGTGAAACAAGTGAAGTTGCTTTCCATAAGAAAATAAGTGGATTTGAAGGGCTGTGGCTGGTCTCCCTCATGACCTACCTCAAACTTGTTTCTTTTGGAGCTTGGCATTCACAAGCATCTCCCAAACGTCACTCCTCCCTGCCACGGAGCACTTAATGCCTTTTGTTCTCTAAGGATTTCCAAGGAGTTCCCAGGCAAAGCAACCTGCAAACCCCACTGCAATCAATTAGGAGAATCCAACTGACTTAGAGAGCATTTTGTCAGGCTGGATAGATGATGAGGATCACATGCAGAAGGATTAGGAAGTTAAGATCAGGGGACTCCCCAACAAATGTTTCCTGTTATGAGATGTCTCGCAGGATTTCTTCTGTCTAGGGACAGCTCTAGGGCCCTCATATTTGAGGGATGTTTTGAAGAACAAGGCTGCAGGGTACTATGGAAAGGGACTTTTGTTTGTTTGCTTGTTTTTTTTAAACTGTGGAAGGAAGCTGAACCATTCTGACCCTGCCAGGAGCTGAACACAGGTTGCTGAGATAATTTTGCAATATCGACTGGGTGCTTGGAAGTACTAAATCATCTCCTGCTTGCACATAAACCTTCTCACCCTTGTTTTTCTGTCTTCATCTAAAACCCACACTCTGCTCTAAGACTGCTAACTGTTTCCATCTAACTTGGTGTGGTCCAAACAGTAACAGAGTCTGACAACACTTTATAAAACAAAGCTTTATTGAGGCAGTAGGAAAGATGAGCAACAACGTGCCCATACGGTGACTCAACCAATTACTGATGGTGGACACAGGATCATAAGTGATGCCATGACTCCTGTGCACTGCCAGGGACACTTGGTGTCCCATTATCTGACAGCAATGGCCAATGATGCAAATGTCTTTTGAATGCAGTAAGAATTGCGCCATCCCTTGGCTCCACCAATGGTAGTGAGACTTGAGAGAAGCATATCTTACATGAATAATGTGGGCAGTATCCTGCCTGCAGTACTGATGTCAAGCAGAGGGCAGGGTGTTGGCAGTCTGTCTATACTGCCGATATTGGTCAAAGGCAGAGTGTCAGCAGTCTGACTAGGCTTCCAATATTGGTCAGAGGGAAAAGTTTGACCAGCTTTGAAAGCTGGGGAGGAACATTTTCCAAGGGCATGTAGTGATAGGACAAGGGGTAATGGCTTTAAACTGGAAGAGGGAAGATTTAGATTAGATATTAGGAAGAAATTCTTCACCGTGAGGATGGTGAGGCACTGGCACAGGTTGCCCAGAGAAACTGTGGATGCCCCCTCCCTGGAAGCGTTCAAGGCCAGGTTGGATGGGGCTTTGAGCAACCTGGTCTAGTGGAAGGTGTCCCTGCCCATGGCAGTGGGGTTGGAACTAGATGGTCTTTAAGATCCCTTCCAACTCAAACCATTCTGTGATCCTAAGATTCTATGAAAGGCCAGGCTGCCAGGAGGCAGGGTGTACTTGGCCACTGTCTTGTGGCTACAAAGACATTGCAAAGCAGCCTATTACTATATTTTGGGCAGATGTGTATGTTTGAGTCCTTTGTTCTCAGTTCATCTGGAAGAATCATCAGCATTGATGTTATCAAAAGAAATAGCTCATCTCTACTTCGAAGCCACCTCCCTCCCTTTCCATCCCCTATGCAAACAGAGGAAGAACGGTCAAATGCTCTTTACTGTTAGTGACCTAACTGTCATTTACATTTACCCAGTGCTTTACACTGCATCATCTCAAAGCCCTTCATGTCACCATAGTGAGTGGTTTTTTTCCTCCACTATGCAGATGAGGAGAACACGGATGACAGAGACAGCCCCAGGCAGTAGTGGGGCCAGATAGCTGAATGTGGCTCCTTTCTGAGCGTGAGGGAAGACAAAAGCACCATCAAGCGTGAGAGGTCCAGTTGGTCTCTGTGACATCTGCAGTGCAACATGCCATGGACAGAGGTGGGACTTCATTGCCATGCCTCCGAAACCTCACCCAACCCTTTCCCCTGTGGTGCTCCACAGCACTGCGCGTTCCCACGCATTCGTTACTCAGGGTTTGGGGAAGGTGGTGGAATACGCCTTCAGGCAGCAAGCCAAGCATGGTTTGTAAACCACACTGTGTTTGTTGACATCTCTTGTGTCATGCCATGTAGCAGGAAACCTTCGTCACTGTTGGAAAGGCCCACCCAATAAACAATGCTTGTGCTTAGTCAGGGCCTTATTTTACTTCATCTGCTCCTTTGTCACGAGCAATATTCTGTTAGTGTTTACAGTGTTTTTCTGGTGCTAGTATTCATATCCCCTCAGAAGAAGAGCTGTCTTTACCAATGTACTGTACTAACATTCCTGTACTGAATCCTTCAAAAATATTGACTTTTCAGAACAAAGTGGAAGAGGTCCAGAATTGCATGAATCAATGATCTAGGCATATTTACTGAAATTCTCCTGGGCAAGGGCTGACACATCTAAAGACTGACTTAAAAAATCTCTGACTGTACAAGGCACGTTATGATCTTATTGAATAAAAATGAGTCTATCCAGGAAAACAGTACAATTCTTTTAAGTACTTTCAGATCCTATGGGACAAAGTTGTTCTACAAACACGAGGTGATGTTTATTACAACTGAACTAGATTAAGAACATGTAGTGTGAATAGCTCACTAACTCGTTATATGTGTAGGGAGACAGCCCTGCTCTGTCCCTGCTGGGGCACTGTCCTTGCAACTGGGCAGATCGCAGAAGTCCCAACGGCACGTGAGTGCCTGTGAAGTTTTTAGAGTACAGCCTGAGCAAAACCTTTTGGTGTGGAGGACAGAAAATATTTTTCTTCTCCTTTCCATTCTGCTTTTATGCAGGCTGTTTCTGGATCCAGCTGCTGGTTCACAAGCGTGTGGAGTGAGATGCCCAGATTCACACCACCCCCTGCCCTAAGCACAAAGATGTGCCCAGGTTGATGGGAAGGCATTTGGCTGTCAGGGCAGCAGGTGTAGTTTGAACAGCCATTTTCTGTCTTCTCTGTCCTATGTACAATTTACTTTATGAGCTTCCAGCCAGACCATGAGGATGGATTAACATATATGAATAAACACCAAGGTATTTATTCCTTTAAAACAATGCAATTCTCTCCTCACTTGAGGAAGGAAATTCTGCTGACTCTTGTTGCTGTCCCTCCTGGCTTGTGCAAGTCTCTCTGAGCTGAGACTCAGTCTCTACTTTCTTTTCATCCTTTAAAACCTTCACACTGCAATTTACTGTATTCCTGACTCAAAAGCAATATCCAATATGCAAATTATTGGTAGAAAGAGATCATTTTGTATCCAAGGTCAGCACAAATTTACGTTGAATTCATTATACTGCAGTTGGCTTAGAAAGGCTTTTGAATGCTAAGATTGTTCATACAGTTTTTATTTCTTTATCTTATGCAGAGTTGGTCTTACACCTAGAAAGATATTTTGATGTTTTAATGGAAATTTCTAGTCATTTTGCACAGAGAATTGGAAAGAAATAGGAGTGCTGAAAAGGACTCTCTGTCCCTTGCTATTGCTCGCTCTGAATCTGCAAACAAACCGAGAGCAGCTGGCTGCACGTGCAACCGCAGCTTTTGCATATGTACAGTAGGTCGGCATAAATGAAAACCAGCGATTTACCAGCCCCTCTCTAACAGCTGCCAGTCACATGCCCCAGGTGACTGTGATTCACTGTGTCAGGCAGGATCTGTCATGGCAAAAAATGTGAGTGATGCTGGTTGACATGTTGTGTCATCCAAGGAATCAGGAAAATGATCAATGTGATAAAATTCCTTCTTTTTTTATTAGCCTGCCTTTTAAGGAGATCTTCCTGATAGTCATGCCTCCTGAGAAGTTTCATTCTTTCTTTCCTTCCTTTCCATCTAATCAAAATGGAAAATCTCAACAACATCCCACTGAAATTTTTTTAAAAAAATCATTCCTGAAAACCATTCAGTTTGAATATATTCACCAATTTCTCCCAGAAAACTCTTTCCACTGGAAATTTTTTTACCAACTCTGAATAAAACTTAGCTGAACAAAAAGTTTCTTCAGACTGAGGAATTACATATCAGACTATGTAAGAATAATGACTTCCTGATCACACTTCTACGAAATCGTTTCATGGAGTTTGACTGCCCCGTAGCAGTCTATCTTTAGCAGGATCATTATGAGCTATTGGATGTTGAATTAACAAAATGCCAGCTGGATTCTGAGGGTAGAAGGGTGTAAATCAATAGTGGCTGGAAATAAAAAGTGTTGTCCGATAGCTAGATGACGAAAATCAGAGCTCACATGTTTGTACGCTTCACTCAACCTGAGATACTGATTCCCATTGTGACCTTGGGCAATCTTTCGACCTCCTTGTGTTTGGTAGAGTTTTACTGCATAATTGAGAAACAGTAAGAATACCAAACCCAGCTTTATGCATCAAAATTTTGTATATTTGGGGAAATTGATTTCCATAAATATTTTTTACTTCTACAGCAGCCCTAAACCATCACTTCTTTGGAGAGCTATTCAGTTTCTGAAATGGGATAGGAGTCTAAAAGAAGGAAGATGTCAAGAACTAATATGAAAGAAGAGGAGCATATAAATACCAGGAACAGTAACTATAAGCTGCCATACTAAGAGTGCATTCCTCTCCTGGGAGGATGTCTTCTTGACTGGGTGCAACCATGTAGAGTTGCATTGACTCCACCTGGTCAGGAATCCACTTACTAAGTCAGCCATTTACTGCCCATATTCTTTACATGAATCCCTGAGGGATAAAATATATTAATACAGGCCCAGACATGAGCAAAAGAGACTTGACTTGCTTGTCCTGCCTGCACAGGCATACTCAGGGCAGCAAATTAATTTCTAGATGCTTCAGAGAAGTAATATCCTCTTCAGATGTCCTCTTGCCAGGATGTTCCCTGCAGCAAGTTATAACCGAAAAACCGCTGGAGCAGTGTAAATGTAGAACAGGACATTTTCCACTGAAAAACAACAGGGCAGAAAGGGAGAAAGAAACTGAAATGACATCTTGTTTGTCCTGGCTACCATACAGAGATATGATGAAAAAACAGCACCAGAAAACCTTAGGATACATGCTTCTAAGAGCTGGGTTTACACTTAAAGTTTGTATTTCTAGTTTCTGAAAAGATGCTTGGACAGTACTGTATTGCAGAGTCCAGATCCCTTGCTCAATTGACTAACAAGGTTAATATTTTATTCATTTATTTCTTAGCTTCTTTTTAACCAAGAAATGTGTTACAGCTAATACGAGGCAGCTGTTTAGGGAAGGCTTGGGACCAGACGTGACATTTTCAATATGAAGATGAGATAGATATTGTCAGTCTGTATCATCTAAAGGAGTTCAGTTACTTGAAATTTCTTTTGAAAAATGAGTGGGGGAGCCGGGTGATCTTTCTGGGATCGACTCAATTCTCTGAATGTGGAAGATGGCAAGTCAGCCATGACAATAGGTAGTGACACATGTTAAGTTGGATAACGGAGTCTTCACCCAAAAACATACCAGGTGCTCTTGTGCTGTGGTGCAAGGCAGGCAACACATGTCTTCTTTTTCAAATGACTGTAAAGTGAAGCTTTGGTGACTGCGGTACAAGCCCCACTGTGCGTCTCTCAGAATTAAAACCCCCAAATCCTAATTCTCTCTTAGGATCTCAGGTACATTGCATGGGGCCCAAAGGAGATGTGAGTCCTGCTGGTGTGCAACCAGTATGGAAGGCAGACCTGGCTGGTGTGCTCCAGAGGGTTGATATAGTGAACTGTGGGCCTGCAATGGCTTTGCACCTCTGCACTGGGGAGTCAGCAGCCATGTTAGCAGCTGCTAAAGCACCCAAGTATCCTACTTGCCTTTGGTGCTGCCGACTGCCCCGTTTCCCACCCGTGGACAGTCTGCATGGAGGGATCAGAGCATGCTGCTCTGTCCGGGTGGATGGAGCCTGTTGCAGGATTACTTTGTCATGGGAGGTGAATGTGAATTTGAGGAGAAATGCTGGGTCTTCCTTTCATTGTCATAGCCATGGGTTTTTCACTTACTTGACTGAGGCAGAAAGGTATTTCCTCACTCTCCCAACATTTTAGAGAAACACATCTAAGAAAAGTCTTTCAGATGAAAAAGAGAGACCTTCAAGGAGGAGCCAGTGAGCAAGTTTGCCCCAACAATTTCATGTAATCGGAGATCACAGATGACAGTGATGTGGAAGAAAAGTGAGGAAAAGGCCAATAACCTTGTGTTTAAGTGGCACCAGTAGCAGTGAGGATAGTGCCTTCAGACAGCAGAGGAGGACAGTGGAGTTCTGCAGAAGGAAGCTTCTTGGCTTTACTATCTTATAGCAAACAAGAAAGAACCATTTGACATCAACAACACAAGCAAAGCAACATCAGCAACACCAGTAAAGGACCTTTAGTTGCTCAACAAGCCAAACTGACTTGCAGGTGGTTACAGACCATGACTGTTCAAGCACTTTATCCTGTTACACCTGGCTGTCGTGTCCACTCAGGATAGCTGTATATGGAAAAAAAACTTTTAGAAATATTTTATGTTTATTAGAGTCTGGATTCACTCTTGTCCCCAAAGTACCATCAGAACAGTGAGCAAAAAGAACTTACTACCTTGGCAATAATACAGATTTTATAGCTGGATGACGGTTACAAGTTAAATTAATCTAGTCAACTGTATTACTTTGAGAAGTGCTAAGACGAGGGAGCACTGAGATGGAAGCTATGATAGCACTGAAAGCAGGGAATAGGCTTGAAACATGGAAGCAGAGGGCCCTGTAGGGAGGACATAGTTTTGAGTTCATTTTTCTGAAATTTCAACATTTCTACCACACAGTGCTTTACCAGTTTTTTGTACAAATGGGAATTTGACTGTAGGAAAAGGGTCATGTATGTCTTTCCTCAACTCTTGTCCGAGATGGTGACCTGCATGGCTGTGACCAAGTTGACACTTCCTTTTGAAATAGGATATCCTCAAATTATTTTATGACATTTTTAACTTTCAAAATTAGATTTTAAAGTTGCTTTTTTTTTAAGCAAGAGGAAATTAAATCATCTTATTTCAGTTTCTATCCTCTCCTTTTTCTCCCTTTTGACAGGAAGGCAGATGTAAGTAAACAATGTTGAGTGTTTACTTAAGAGGTGCACTTTTGATTTTTTTTTTATTTGTTCACCTCTTTAAAAGACAGATGGTCATCTCTGTGTTACACAAAGTCGAATTTAGACTGGAGCTTCTTTCTTTAAGAAATAATGCTCACTCTTCTTCCCAATTTCTTCACCACGACCTCCTTTATTTCACTCTTTCAAAAGAGAGTATTTACTAAATAAAAACTGGAGAGGAGGGTGTTTGATCCAGTTCTCAATTAAAAATAGTTTTTCGCTCAGTAAACAGATTTTCCTTTTTATTTTTTCAGTATTTCTTCAATTATTAAAAGGTACAAAATAGATCCACCTTCAATATTTGGTTTATTTTTCCTTTCAAAAGTCTGCCCATGCCAATCTCTTCTCTAATTTAATTCCATACAACCTTCTCAGATAGAAATTCCCTACTAAAAATAAAAAAAAATGTTCCTAGCACATTTAAACTTACTCTGCACATCAAAATAAAATATATATCCATGATACTAATGCCAAGCTTATACAGTGGACCCAAGTGTGTACTTTGAGAGACTGGCAGTGAATACTTGACCTGGAAGGTACGATGTGTAGGCAAAGGGTGAGTGAGATTGCCTTAGACTGAAGTTAAGCTCTCAGTATATTACAGTGCCAGTTCTCCTTCAGCTTCCCCTCTTGCATTGACTTTTGTACCCTTTCTGGGGGTTACAACCCAAAAGCTGAGCAGTGCCAATTCAATCTACTTATTCTTTCTTGATCAGTTCTGTTTCTGCTACATCTTTTTTGAAATGAGGTAACTCAAGTTAATGCCATTTCCAGGACAATTTTTTTTTTCTTATTCACCTTTTTACTCTTTATAGCTCACCTCTATCTGGAAACTTTCAGAGTACATTAATGGTGTTTCTCATACTAGAACATTTCAGTGATTTTTCTGCAGTGTAGTCTGTTGGTAGGTCACTGCAAAGCTGAATTTGATTCCCCCATGTACTAATGCCTGACCCTGTGACTTTGTGGATGATCTTTAACTCCTCTTCTTACTTTCTTTGTCTGTACAATGGGGATAGTGATTCCTGTCACCTTTAAAAGTATGAATGTGAACCACTCCAGTAGGACTCCGCATCATTACTTTGCCTTTTACTTCATTCATCTGAAGTTCAGCTACTTTTACCTAAATTTCTCAAAGCCTCCTTAACTGAGGCTTTCTGTTAGTTTTACTGTTTGTTATCTCAGTAGTATCCTTGCATTCGTTTCTTCCTTTTGAGTCTGCAATTCCACTCTATTACTATCGCTGTAAAACTGCATACATGAGACATGGCCTTGACAGGTCAGATGTTCAGCTATCTTGCTCTGAGCCTGTCAGCATTGGTTTGCATATTTGTTTCACAGTTAATACCCTATGTTTTTCCCATTTTGTACAAACATACAGAAAACATAAAGAAATAGTTTGTAACCTACAAAATATGTAGCCAAAGGGGAAGAAAACGCAAAAACAAGGATGTGAAAAATGAGCACAGAAAGTTGAAACAGCTGATTCTGAATCCTGGCTGCCTGACTTGAGGTCTACCCCTGCAACCACTGAACCAGTGACTATGATTCCCTTGGGGCTAACCTCTGATAATCCATTATATATAGATTTTTTTGGTACGTATGGGAATGTCTACCCAGAAACAAACCTAGTCGTCTACTCACACTGCTTCCCATTCAGCAGTCAGAGCAGCTTTTCTTTATCTTTGCCTTCTTGCTCTTCTTCTGCTCTATCTCTGGTCTTCTCTAGGCAGACATTCTCCATCATTTCTGAAGGACTGCAACCCTCATCCAGACTTCATTTCAATCATTTGCTCTTTACTCAGTTTGTGAACAGAGAATCAAATTTATCTCCCCTTGTTATTATTTAATTCTGCAATTAGGTTACTTTGGTTTGTAAGGCACTTCGGGCTGTGGATTTCAGGAGAGGTGGCATACAAAATAAACGTCTATTGACTTTGCAAGGCTGAAGATGTCTCATTGATTCCAATGTTCTCTGTATTATACTCTGTCTATTCCATGCTCAGTATCACCTAGCTTTTTATCCATGTTTTTTTTTTTGGATTGTTGCTGCAAGTTGAATACATGTCTTCACTGAGCTGCCCACAATAATGCCTTTACCTTTTCCCTTGAAGGTTACAACTAATTCAGAGCCCATAAATGTTTACAAGTAGTTTTAAACTGTTTCCTGCAAACTACATGTCTAGGCTGAGTTTCATTTCGTATGCACTGTCCACTTACCTAGTTTGGTTTAGTCCATTTGGAGCTCCTTACAATCTCCTGTCTTGGCTAGGCTGACTTATTTTTGTTTCGTCAGCATGTTTTATCCCTTCCCGTTTCCTTTCTGCAGGTTAATGAATGTGTATTTTTTATTACACTTTTGTGATGAGTTGCAGTGTGATATATGGATGTTTCTTTGAAAGGGAAATGAGACAGTTATCTATTGAGAATGACCCCAGTCTTGGGTTATAATCTTTGGACAATGCTGTTTGCTGATCTCCTGGGAATGGGTTTATTGACTTCTTTTTATGGCATTTTAAATTGTAATTATTTACAAGCATAAGAACACATAGTTTTTCATGATCTGCATTTATCTGAAAATCTAACTGCCCTTTATTATTGTGAATACAGTCTGACAAATCCCTACATTACTGGAATAAAGGTTTTGTCCCCCCATCCTATGGATAGAAATGAAAATCACTTGGGAAAAAAGATTACAAAAGATAACAGGAAAAAGGTCTACCTAGTCCAGTCCCTCATAGGAATGGGACAGAAAAGCAGTAATACTTTTAGGATACTTTTCCAGACTCCAGCAACTTGTGTTTCTCAGAGATTTCCACAGGCAGAGCTGGTGTGTTTGCATTTATTAGTCCTCCAAGGCAAACAGGCATTTAACTCGGGACAAAGAAAACTCTGGTAAAAATGGTGGAAGTTTTCTGAGAGGTTCCTGCTCTGGTGGCTGCTCCTGCTGGTGAGGTTCTCTGGGTGGTTTCTCCAGAGATAGGAAACTTGTTCTCAAACAGGTCTAGGCCTGGACCACAGGTTTCTGCTGGAGAGAACATGCCTGTGGACATATCTGTGTATCTTCAACACAGTCATCATCTTCATGCCCTTGGCTCCACGATAGCTGCCCCTGCTTTGGTAGACATTCCCATGGCTGGGTTGTTGGGTGTCCGTATTTTTACATCAGCCAGGCAGGAAATAGCATGGCTTTAACCGCTAGAGAGAACTTTCCCTGAGACTTCTCCAAATCTGCACAGCAAACCGAGGACAGTGCTCGTGGAAGCAGCTTTTCTGCCTTGAAATATAGACTCCATGTTTGCTCCTGTATGCTCCTTCTTTCCTTCCTTGCTGGTTAATCTCTGTTCCTAATCTTGGCTTTAATTGGCATTTCTGCCATTTCTCTTGCCAGAGACTCTCAAGGGATTTGTTCTTTAGCATGTCTAAGTTTCCAAGGTCTAACAGGTCCTTCCATTGTTCTCTTCTCAGCTGGCCCCTCTTTGAACCCCACAGATCATAGGATTGCAGGATAATTCAGGCTGAAGGGGTCCTCAGGAGGTCTCCAGACCAAAGTCATCTCAAAGAAACGCCAGGTGTGAGATCAGATCAGGTTGCTCAGGACTTTATCCAGTTTAGTC
Source organism: Cariama cristata (assembly GCF_000690535.1). Taxonomy (NCBI): domain Eukaryota; kingdom Metazoa; phylum Chordata; class Aves; order Cariamiformes; family Cariamidae; genus Cariama; species Cariama cristata. The sequence continues at coordinate 31,971 of NW_009636149.1, forward strand.
TTGAAAACTTCCAGGAAGGAAGACTACACAAGTTCTCTGGGTAACCTGCTGTAATACCTGACTGTCCTCATGGGGAAAAAGTTTTTCCTGTTACCCAGTTTGAACCTTTGTTGTTCCAATTTACGCCCAGTGTCTCTCATCCTCCCATCATACATTGCTGTGAAGAGCTTGCTCATCTTCTTGATGACCTCCTCATAGATCCTGTCAGGATACTATCAGGTCTACCTGAAGCCACCTCTTCTCCAGGCTGAACAAATCTAGAGCTCCAGGTCCTAACATTTTTTTCTCAATTTTTTCAATGTCTTTCTTGTACTGGGGGGCTCAAAAGGACACAGTGTCTAGATGTGGTTTAGCAGGTGCTGAGCGGGAGGATAATCCCTTCCCTCAAGCTCCTGGCTGCGCCCCCTCTAGCACAGTCAGGATGCTGTTGGCTGCCTTTGCTGCCAGGGCACACTCCTGATGCAGGGGCAGCGTGCTGTCTGCCAGGACTCCCCCGGGCCTTCTCAGTAAAACCAGTCAGCCCCAGCCTGTATCTGGGTAGAGTAGAACCCATTAACTGCTCTCCTCTGAGCCAAACCCTCCAACCAATTTTTATCCATGCAGTTGTCTATCCATCCAGACCATAGCATCCAAACAGATATGAGTGTTGTTGGCAACACTGTCAAAAGCCTTGCTAAAGTTGACATAACTGATGTCCACTGATCTCCCCTTGTCCACAAATCCAATTGTTTTACCATAGAAAGCAATGGGTTTGATCAGGAATGAGTTACTTTCAGTAAATTCAGGTTAACTCAGTTTAAGGGGCTGCTTGGTGTGCTCTTCCCAATGAGTGGGATGAGACCTGTTCAGCACCAGGGTCTCAGAAGTGTTCTCAGAATCTAATTGCTTTATCACTTTTTATTTATTGACCTTGAGTTCTTTTTTGTGTTTCATTTTTTTCACTTGGGAAAGTACATTTCTCTCTTTGGCAACAGTTCATCCTCCTTCCTCATGAACAGTGAAGCAAAAAGTTCATTTAGTTTTTCTGTAATGCCTGCCTCTTCTGGCATCTGGTCCCTGCTCTTCTGTCTCTGGGAGACCCTAATGATTCCTTTGTTGACCTTGTCTTTATATTTGAAAAAAACTTCTATTATTTATCTCAAGTTCTTGTGTAGTCTTCCTTTCACCTTTTCCTTAGCTTTTCCTGTTTTTTTGGTGTAGGATTTTTTTGGTACAGCCATCACCCCATGCTGCAAGATTTCTCTGCCTTCCTTAGCACAGTATCTGCTGGTTTTTTATGACTTATATTCTTATCTTTGATTACTTTTTGTTAAATCTGAATTTGCTGCACTTCATCTATCAGGAGCACAAGAACATTTGACTTTTCTATTATTTTTGCTATCACTCTTTTTTTTTTTTTCCTTTTCTAAGTTATTTTCTAATATTGCTGTTCTCTAAAATGCTGACTACTGGAAGTCTGATAACCATATTAGGAAAACTGCAAATAGACAAGACTCCATTTCCTTTTTATTCCCGCTCCTCTCCTCTGTTTGGGGAATATAGGAGCAATGGAGCAACCCAGGAATCTTTCTGCTGTGTGGGCTGCATTGACAACCTCCCCACTGCGCACCACTGCTATCTATTTTACATGCAATAATACCTCGTTACCAAAAGGCATGGGTATGGTACTATCTGTTCAACATCTTTCTGACCTTTGAGGAGGATAGCATCATTTAATCTGTTTCACAAGCAAAGGTCTGAGGAAGAGAAGGCTAAATAAGATATCTAGGCCATGGGAGACCAGACTGTACTGACTGGCTCCTTTGGGGTTGCACAGTGTCCCTGAATCCACTGGTTTCTTCCCATAACAAAATCTTAGATCATATACAATGAGGTACCCAAACGTACTTGCCAGAATTAAGCAAATGGCAAAACAAATGCCAGGTGTCACTTCCAGATTATAGATGTCCAGAAGGGCTGGTGTGCATTTTTGGAAGGGGAGGAGTAGTCTTGTTTTCTTGAGTTTTACATGGGGTTTACAAGTATAAAGTACAATGTCCTTCCTAGAGAAGAATCACAGACAGATTTGCTCTGGGGTTTGTTCATTTGTTATTTGGTGTTTTTTTAAAAGAAATCTCTGGTATGCTTTTCACTTCCTTAGTACTTGCACTTAGGTTATTTAGGGTCTAAGCTCTGTGTGATGTTTATTTCAAACAGTACTTCCATTCTTACAAGTTCTGGTTACAGTGTAGAAGGCTGCTCCTTTGCTTCAGCACAGAATTTTTCCCTCTCTGAGTATTTCAAAACATTTGATAAATCCCCCCGTAATTAATTCATGGAATATTTTACTGAATACCTGTGAACTGGTAGGTCTTTTTTAAAAAAAGATCAGGATAATTGGGCAAAGAGTGTTAAAAAAAAGTAACTAGTTATAAATCAGATACAGAGCTGTAACCTTCTCCCTCTCCTAGTCTAATCAGAAACCCACCCTGTCCTTGGACATCTAGTTTCCTTCTTGTTCTCTTTCAAGGGCCCTTTGTTTTTTTTGTTTCTCAGTTTGGTTTTCACTAAGGAAGAAGAGTGATTAAAAAATAAGTCACAACAGTTTCAAGTATTCCCAGCTGTTTATCTATTGTGCATCTTTATACCTTTTGCAAATAGATACATGCATGTAATATGTATAATATGTACATATAATATTTATAGAGATCCAGTTTTCTAAAAACAGGCTCATGACATTAGCTTCAGCTCCATACCCCTGTAGACAATTACTTGACATGATTTCTGGACATGCCAAGTGTCAGTAGGTCCTTCTTCAATGTTTGGAAGAACTCATTGCTTGAAAGAAGTGCAGTAGCTGCCCTTACTCACATGGTCCATCCTGACTAGGGAAGAAAATCTGAGGATTCAAGGAACTGCTGGAGGCCCCTCTTGAAAACTCATAGTAAAATAGGAGATGGCACCTCGCCAGACCGGCAGCCCCCTGATCTAGCCATCTAGCTTGTGTTTAGCGATTGCTCATACATGCCTTTCTCATTTCATAAAGGAAGGCATTAATAATTCCTGGCAGGGGACAAGTATTTCCCCCTCCAGCTCTTTACCACCCATGAAGCTCACAGAATAAAGCCTCCAGTGAAGGACATTGTCTGACACTCAAACAGTGGAGATTTTTGTCTGGGGCTCTACAGCAGTCAATGGGCAGCTGTGAGAAGATGCCCAAGCCTGGCACTTCTCATGCCTGCCCACACTGTGACTCTGGCTGCCTCACTGTACGTTACTTGCAGAGTAATTTGGGTGGCTGTACGAGGTGACACAACAACCTTGTAGGTATCTGTGTCCACGTGCTGGTGATCCCTGCCGACAGAGCCACATGGTCGATGAGCTCAATCTCCCAGGTGGGTGGCCTTTCCAGCAGCATGCGGTAGGCAGGACAGATGTCCCCATCCTCACCCCTCCTGCAGGCATTTTTGCTTCCAAACTCATGCTTGTGTGGGATTTTTGAGAGTAGCCCATCTCGTGCCCTTAACCAAGTTTACTGGTTTAGGCTGCGATGGAGTCTCTGGTTCTGCACTGAGCAATGCAAATGGGTGTTGGTGGGTTTCAGGGAGGGTGTTACATTGTCCCCGCCAGCCAACACTGGGCAGAGACATCCCTTGCACATATCTAGCATGCATGTTGCAAGATGCAGAACAAAACTCAGAACGTACTCTTGTCTTACCACTATAAATGCTGCCTCAGTGGCCCTTTGACCAAAAGCTTCGGATGATCAGCTGTACTCGGTTGCCGAATTGTCTCTGACATAACTGTTATTCCATCCTGTATCTCTTTACCTTATAACCCTTAACTCTTTTTATATGAAAGATCATTGTGGCTACTAAGTCAGTAAACAATGTTTTAATTTCTGAATGAGAAAAAAGGGTGAATAGCCAGCTTGAAATGATTCACTTAAGTTTCCAATGTGAAGCAGAAATCCCAAGTGCTCATGGTGTTGAGGTTGCCTGTGGGGAAAGAAAAATAAAATGTGTTTTGTTGTTCGTGGATTCGAAATAAAGACGTTGCTCACCAATACAATAGGAAAAACATCAGACAACTCTCTTGAAATTGTTTGGTGACCTTTCTAGCCTGTCAAAAGTTAGTGAAGGCATTTTAAAACAAAACAAAAAAATTATCAAATGTTGTAAGATGAGAATTGGTATGAAAACTAAAAGGACATTTTTTCCATCATCAGGATGAATTTCTTGGCATGAGAAAAAAAGTAGTAAAATGAATTAAGCCCATCCAATGTGATGTATGCACTTAGACTGACATGACAGGGAAAGATTGACTTTCACCAGTCACACTGTTTGCATCATGCAGGAGAGGTTTTCTGTGTATACATACTGGCTGCACCACTTCTTTTCCTTTGGTCTATGCTCTAGTCATGAAATTATATGTGTCGTTTTGCTTTACATAAAAATATTTTGTTGTAACAGAAACACAGACCCACTATGTAGCCTGTGGTTCTCTCTGAGAAATTTTAGATGATTAGTTTCAAAGTTTTAGACCTTCAGGCACTGCTTTGCAATGATGGTCTAGCAAGCTCTGTTACCCATCGCAGTAAAAACATGTAAGACTGCTTTAAAAATGTAGTATTTGTGAGAAATAAAGCAGTCATTCAAATCTGTTGGGAAAATTTGCCAACACAGCTACAGTATCTTCTCATTTGCTCTCTGCTTCCATTATTGATCGTAGTGGGGAAAATGTGTTCAATGGAAATTACTCACACTGGGTAGTTGTAGTTTTGTAAGGGAAGGTCACAGAATAAATGAAAATGAATTTTATACAATTTTGCTTGTAATTTAAGACAGATCCTTAACTGGTGTAAAATGGCAAGTTTTGCTGAGATCAAGACTGGTAAACAAATCTACTCTGGTTGAGCAACTCTGGAGTATGAGACAATCAGAAATGTGATCCTTTTAAGTCAATTCACCTGAAATTTGCTGTTGATCAGATTTTTTCAGCTGTCTTTAAAAATAGTATTTTTTTTCAAGATCAGTTAGATTTCATGGAAGAAATCCCATCCTTACTGAAGTCAATGGAGAAAAAGATATCCTGCTGTCTTCACTGGAGCATATGCAGAATTAGCACCTTCATATGCTGCTAATAAAAATGAAGGGAATGGACGGAGAAAAACAGTCAGTGGCTGCACTATAGTTCTTAAGTCAGAAAACTGTGCTGCACTTAGTATTTGTGCTTGCATAACATGTAGGTGTCCTGATCTCATTCACACTGAACACTTGATGCCACAGAATATAAAGGGGAGTTTTAATAGTCTCAAAAGCCAAGGGCTTATACTTCGCTAGTATGTCATGAAACTACGGGGAAGAGCAAAGAACTACATCCACTGAGGATGTGGTGTTTTTAAAAGAAGGATAAGTGTTCAAAAAGATATAAAGAAATGCTGCATCTGAGTATGACTGCTTCATGCTTGGAGAATTGAATGAAAGGCAAAAAGCAGTGGAGAGATAATCAGTAGTCAAGTCTGCCTGCATTTAGCACCAGTGCATGAAGCCATTGCAAGGTCTCGTGCACTACACAAGCGATGGGAGAATTTTAATCTTTTGAAAGAGTTTATGTTCTTTGAAAAGTAATTTTTTTTGCTAATATATACTAGATTGCTTCTTGGAGGCCCGGTTTCTAGAATTACACAATCATTTTTCGAAGATTACCTTGCAGATGGACCTGGCCATAAATCTGTGGATAGGATGTGCAAGGATGTCATGTAAACCTTGCAGCCCGGGAAGCTGTGGTTATTCTACTGAGGGGAACTGCAGCTGCTGATGTCTGTGAGTTAAATAAACTTCTGTCTTATTATCGCACTGCTATTTAAAAATATGGAACAAACATCTCTCTTTGAATAACAGCAGAAAAGTTGATTGTTCCATGCCTTGGGGGCACGAGTTTCTGAGGTCAGTAGGGACAGCAAAAAAAATATCAAAATAAAATGAAAATGCTGGAGGTTTGTGAGTCTCTCTGAAAAAATAATTCAGCTTCAGTTTCATTCCAGTGGGGCCTGGGGATCTGGAAAATATTCTTGATCTACCAGACATTTGCAGAGTTAGTGCTCTTTAAAAAAAAAGAAATGTTTTCATATGATTCCTAATTACATTCTTGTCTAATGAATGGAGACAATTTCAGATGATTTGTGGCAGGAGATAGACAGAAATGATGAAAAATCAAATGGGAACAATGTATGCTGATGACTTTCCTTGAATCTCTGTAGAGCGATTATTATTGCCTTTTACCAGACATAGCGAGGAAAGTGTATCAGTGAATTGGCAAAAGGTCATTCTACATTTCTTTCTCACTTCCCTAAGAATACAAATATTAATCTTTATTTAACTCACTTCTCTCTGCAGTAGATCCATTAGCAAGTCAAGAATCAAGCCATCGTGATAGACATCCTCAGTGCTGTCACACACTGATGCTTTCCTTCCTCTCCATCCAGGGTCTATAGAGAGCTGGTGGCATCCAGCACTGGCTCTTCTCCCTCATTTGAAGCCTTGTAGAGCCCAAGGCTAGTTCATACTGTCATTCTTATGTGGAGTCAATTTTCCATCTTTCCTTCCAGCATTTCACAGGACAAGTCTCACAAATAATGAGGTATTAATATTTAACCTGGCTTTGTGGTGAAGTACATGAGGCCGTCAGATACATGTGACAGGAGGACCAGCTACTCTGGCCTCCTGCTCAAAGTTTGGGTAACTTACTCCAGGTTGCTCAGGGCCTTGTCCAGGCTGGTTTTGAATACCTCCAAAGATGGAGATGGCACTGCCTTTCTGGCCCCCTGTTCCCTCTGTGAAATCTTCTTTCCTCGTGCCAGGTTGGAGTTTCCCTTGCTGCAACCTGTGGCCATCGCCTCATCCTTTCACTGTGACCCTGAGCAGAGGGACTCTGGGGACAGAGGGCTGGCAGTGAGCACAGGAGACAGTACAGTGGGCCAGCTCTGACAGTACATCTGGAAGTGTCCCATCCTTCTCCTTTTAAAGGAAGGTTCCAGAAGCCCTCCATTGATGACAGCTACTGCTTTAGGCATCCTCTTCATACTACTCATTACAGATTGGCTCCAGCAATGAGGTAAGACTTCAAAGTAAGCGTAAGAAGGATTATTACTCTTTTACTGAAAGAATCAAAAGTGCAGTAATTTTCACTTACACCACCTTTGGCAAAGCAGTATTCACACCCAGTTCTTTCACCTTTTCACCTTCAATGATGCCCTGCAGCATCAAGGTCCACAGCATAGGTCCACTTGTCAGGAATTTTTCTCCTATATTTGAGTTAGTTCAGTGTTTAATTTCATTTCTATTCCCTTCCTACCACTTCCTTTCCTGCCTGCAGCTTGTGCCTTAAGACAGCAAGAGCACAAATGTCCCTTCTGCCTTCTCTAAGGTCTTCACTTCACAGCCCAGAAGCATCACAGCTTCACTTCACAGCCCAGGAGCTGGCCCGAATGGTCCCCCCTCCAGCTGAACCACGCCATGGGGCTCAGTGGTGGCTCTACAAACATCTCTGATTGATAGCACTGCTGCACAAATGGGATTTTCTAAGAGGGCAGAGCCAACATCTGGAGGTTAGAAACCACTTCAACCATCCTAAGCTAACTGGTTCCTATTCATGAACCAGGACTTTCAGGTAAATAACTCCAATCATTGCAATTTCTTCTCCTAGGAGAATGTTTCCAAGACTTTTATTGTCTCTATTGACCTGCCTTGCTTTCTTGTAGCCCTACGGCTCTGCAATATTCTCTCTGAAATAAGGGGACTCGTAATTCACATAGTGTTTATTTGACAGCCTTTGTGTAGTCAGGGTAAGGGAAGACAATACTGGGGAGGCACGTTTTCCCTGTTCCACTTGCTGTGATCCCAGTATGTTTTGTCTCTTCTGCCTGAGTTGATGGGGTCATGTAGTCAGCACAGACTGAAAATGTCCTGTGGTTGTAATGTTCAGCATTTTAGCTTCTGACTGTTTACTAAGCCTGACTCATGAATAAGTTTAACAATCAAGCCAGGGTGAATATTTTGTCAATGTGACATTTTTAGAATAATAAATAGACCAGTAATTTATTTAAAAGATGTTCTCATTTCATAAATATTTCCATAAAAGCTTGAGGAAGCTTAATTATATGGCAATTCTTCACCCCACTGTGGAGGAGCAGAATTATAACTAGCTTCACTTTCCCTGCTCAGCAGCTCTGTGATTTCTGATCATACCTCTAATTGCTCAGAAGCAGAACCTGCTCTCCTTTAAATGATAGTTAAATGATTCAGGAATCATATTTATCTGAAGCAATTGTTCCACTGATCTTCACAAAAACCCATGATGGGAAAAGCATCACTCATTTTGTAAATGGCAGTTCTTAAATCTCTTGTATTTCTTCCTTCCACCAAATGTGGTTCTTCTATAATATAACATTGGGTCATTTTTTATTTTTCTCTAAAGAAAACCATGCTAATTACAGCCTGATTAGATAAGTAGTTAGTGAAAGATATGGTTGCCTGCCTAGCCTGGAAAAACTGTTAGAGAAGATTTTAGCAATTGAAGCTCACAGGAATATACAGTCTAAACTTTTCAGAATGAGACTGGGCATCCAATCAATATTTAAACCTATTTCACAACCTTTTCTCCCTGTGATTTTTACTTGCTGCTCAGCTAACCAAAAGCCTGTGATATGACCCTTTCTGTCTTAGTATGGTTTTTTTTGCAAAGATTAGTAGAGGAATTCTTAATGCTGAAAATCTTTAGAACTATTTCACCTCACAATTTCTTTGTTAGACTACAGACAGAATTATAGATAGATACAGGAACCTGGAGTCTGAATACTTTAAATTGACAAGAGGTCAGACTCCACTCTCAGCTACACCAGTGCAAACCAGGAGAATTTTGTTTAAAAAACCAGTGTAGTTACTTTAGTTTTTAGCTGATATAACTCTAAAGATTATTTTCAGGAAGAAAGTTCATACAAAGTCACAATTGGTATATATATAAATTGCTGTTCTTTGTATTTATCAATTTACACTTTTGCTTTCCACTCAATAATTATTTGCTGGTGGAATTTAGGGATTTGGATAGACAATTGGTAGCTCAACAAAGGCAAAATGTAAAATGCAATGAAGACTCCCTCTAATTTCCTTTAATCTCATGCTGAGTTACTACCAGCACGACCCTGAGAGAAGTATTACTTCCTGAACACATAGTCTTGATGAACAATAAATTTTTCTTTCATGACAGGTTTATTCCTTTGTCGAGGAATTGCTTGAGAGCTATTTCATTGTATATAGTGAAGGTGTAATTCAGCTACAGTAGGCTTATTCCTTTAATAGGCTAGGTAATAATTTCATGTCTCCTTTTAGTACACAGGGCTTTCATTCTGTTAAACTGATTGATTACTTTATCGGGATTGATTTACTGGCATTTGTATAAAGCAGTCTCTCGCAGAGGGAAGAAGTATACAACTTTACTCCTTTGCCAAGAGGGCAGGATCTGTATGAGAGGAGATGACAGCAAAGCAACCTGTGCTGCACAGAGGGGTCTGCAGGGGAGTTCGGGCCAAGAAGTTGTCCAGTCTCTCCAAGGCAGATCCGATTAAACGCACTGTTTGCTTTCCCTGTCAGACATTTGTGTAAATTGTTCTTAAAGTCCTGATCATCCTTTGTGGCCTGAATCTGTAGCCATGCAAACCTCTCATGTCTCTTCCCACTGACATTGGGGAAACCAATGTTGATGCCCACAGAGGCAAAGATGTAGCTTTGGAAATTGTACCCTGTCATGACTGAGCGGTGCCTCACCATCCGTGGAAAAGAAATTGTCCCTAAGTTCTGAAAACTATTTATCATTGGTTTTTCAAAAGCACCTGCTGTTGTTCTGACAGTCATCTAAATTGGATTGTGCTGAGGAAAAGCTGAACTTCTCCTTTCTCCAGTAAATTCCTCTATTGGAATTTGATAAATAAAATCAGTCAAAACCCACTTAAAATTCCTCTTAGAATATTTCCCTAGGTAGAATCCAGAGTGAGGAATATTAAGCTAAATTCTCTCTTGACGTAAATCCATTGAACCTAAATTAATCTACCTCTTGGAGCAACCTGACTGTGGCATCAGGTGAAGTATCCTTTTGGCATGGCACCCGGGACCTAAACTAAGTTACATCAGCAGAGAATTTGTTTTGCTATCACTTCAGTCAGAGCACCAGCTCTGATTTTAGTACCACACTAATAAATCTTCCTCGCAGTGTTGCATGATGAGGATTCAGCAAAAAAAAACTTACTTGGGTTTCCTTACAATTTTAATTTACAAAATTGATCCAGACAGAAAACTGGAAGATTTTCTTTCAGAACCAAGAAGGATGTTTCTGTGAAATTTTGAAGAATGTCTATTAAGCTATGTTTGAATCTCACTTCATTAAACATTTAGGCTGACTTGCTATTTTGATATTTGTTATAATGGCTTTTGTGTCACACTGAAAATCTTGTTGCACTGTTGCCCTCAGTACAGAATTTCCAGAGAGCTACAACTTTTTGGAAAGTAAAGTGTTAGTTATGTGTGAAAAAGCAGTCATAAAACACTGAAGTAATAGTATCTGCTTGCGTATTTTCACCTAATGTTATAAGGAGCCCAAAGCACAGCCTGCAGTACTGAGGGTTCCCAGCCATTATCAGACCTAAATTCCCCTGGATGAAGCAAAACAGACTTTGGCCTCTGTATTGTCTCCCTCGTCTCTATATTTGTCTGTATAAAGTATTCTTATAGAGGTACAGTTTTCAGGCACATTAGTCACCCTGAGCATTCTTCACAAAGTTGATCCTGATCTGCACCGTGCCATTGTTTGCCAGGAGGCTTCACTGCTAATCTACCATGAAGGATGCTTCATTTGCTGCCAGGTGGGTTGCAGAGAGGGGCTGTGTTGTCCCACTTTTCTTGCCCCTGTCCAGAAAATCGCAATCATGCTTTAAAATGGGCAAGTGGAAAAAGGCAGCCTCACATACCATGCACACATTCTGCCTCATTTAGCACATACATGCAAAAAAAAAAAAAAAAAAGTTAATAGAGCTGCCAAACCAATTACATTAGATTAAATTAGATTAGTGAGCCAAAAAATTAAGACATCATGGCAGACAGGTCTAGGAATGCTGTGGCAAAAGGGAGTATGGGATACTCGGCTCTAGAAGAAATGAATTTACTCAGTGAGCTACCATTGAAATAAAAATATTTTTAAAATGTCAGATGGAACTAAAACATCTTAGACATATGGTGCATTAACCAAATGTTTAAACATTTGCCTTTAGCTGCATGAATGTAAAACTGATGGAATGTGTTTAGCAAGTGATACAGATTATCTTTAACTGCATTAAACTGCACATGTTGATTGTAATGCAGGCCAGTTATAAATGCAATACAGATCATGCCTCTCTAATCTCATCTATTGATGAGATTTACACTTTCCTATTACTTTGAAAATTGTTGGTCATCTCTATCTTGGGTTATTATTTCTGCTGACTGAAAAGATGAACATTAAACATTAGTAATCAACACTCCCCCAACATCCAAACCAAGAAATGCTTTGATTTCTCTAATTAAGGTACTGGGCTGGGCATCAGGAGGAGTTTTTGCTACACATACTATAAATGACCTTGGGAAATCACTGCAATTCTCTGAGTTTAGGTAGTTTGCCAGATTGCAGAGAAAACCATCTGATAAATCAGAAGAAGCCTCCTCTGTCAGCTCCTATCTGGTTTATATAGATGCACTGGGAGTTGTAGGGAGCTTGGACAATTCAAACAATAATTGCAGACAATATACACTCAGCGGGTGTTCTCAGGTGGATAGCCATCCCTCCCACAATGTATAAAACTTCTGGGGTTTTCATAAATATCCACCGATTGCCTGAACAGGAAACAATGTGACAGAAAACGATGCTCCCTATCGTTATGGGTAAATCTGTGAAGAAGAGTCTATTTTTTTTGTTGTACAACAGTTATGGTCTTTCTAAAAATTATATTCTTTTAAAAGCGCCAAACGAAACAATTTTGTGGACTTTGAAAGCAGATGTCTTGACAATTCTTACTTTAATCGACCATGAAACCTCCTCAGTGAAGCAACTGAGAGCTCTTCAAATTGTATGGCTTGAAGTGATGTTTTAGGCTGGTCAGGATTCCTACATCCTGTTACTGAAACCTTCGGACAGGCACATGGATCTGTCAGGTGGGAAAGGACAGGGGCCGATAAGTCAAAGGGGAAAAAAAAGTAATTGCTGTGATACCAGTTAGAAAGCAAGTGAACTGACTGCAAAGGGGGGAGGAGAGCATCTGAGTTAACCTGTGGCTAAATAGTGGCTGCAGTATATTGAAACCATCTGTAGGTGCTGCAGAAACGTTTGAGGAAGGCCGCTGAGGAGAGCATGGTAATAATTGATGGTCCGGGTCAGAAATGATTTAAGTCTTGTTTTAAAATCAGGCAACATCATAAAGCTGGTGATACTGTGTGGCAGTGATGGATTAATCCTTTTGCTCTCCCTGTGATGAGACTGAATACGATGCTTCCTCAACCTATTTGCCCAGGGACAAGAAGTAGAAAGCTCGACAGGTTGGCATAGCTGTGCTGGGGTGCGAGGTCTGAGCAGGGCGGGTGAGCACGACATGGCACAGCACGGCATGGCCACGGCCGGGTGGCAGGAGCTGCTGCAGGGTTTTGGGACTCTTTGCTGCTGCTCCAGCACAGCTCTGCTCCTCCTCTTCCTCCTCCTTTCTGCTCTCCTCTAGTGTTTAAATATAGGTGCTTTTCTCTGTTGTCAAGACCGCCAGAGGGAAGTTTTGGATTTTGTTGTTAGTTTTCCTTTTATCTTCTGGGCTTGCTAGGAGAGATCAGAGCAGAAGCTTTTCCTTCCCATTTTTCTCACACCGTAACTCTGAACACCATACGGGAGACCTACTTGCTCCAAAGAGCATATGCAGGTACCACTGTTTTGGCACACGTATGAGCTTCATGAAAGACGGCTTGATTCAACATGATTTCCAAACCAGAGGAGAATACAGCAGGCTCAAGACAAGCTAAAAACGGTTGGCGGTTGTTCTGCTAGTCATCCTTCCCAGCCGCACCCCCTGAAGCATGTCGAAGCTGGGAAGCCAGCAGGCTTGCGGGCTAGTGAAGATGTCTGCTCTGCGTGATAACGGTAGCCCGGTACGGCCTCGTGGCCAGCCCTGCTTCTCGTGCAGGCCGTGCGTCTGCAAGTGCGGGCTGAGGCAGAGCTGGGGCTTCTCCCTGGGGCGCTGGGAGAGACACCTTCCTCCAGATGCCCACGGTGGGGATGGCCCAGCCAGCTCCTGGCTGCTAGGCACGCTGCTCTTTCCAAGTGACAGAAACATGCCCAAAGCGATTACTCACCTGCCTGAAGCAGAAGAGGCGCATATGTAACGGGACAATTTGGCCTCTAGTTGGTTCATAGTTGGGTCAGCAGGTTTCCGTATCACACTAAGGAGTGTTCAACAGTATCAAAACTGACATTTTTCTACATTTGTGTTTGGTTCAGTCAAGGACAACCCAAAAAGTAAGTGCAAAAGCAAGCTGGCAGTACTGGCTTGGGTTACCTTCAAGAGGAGGGAAAGGGATAGGCTTACGGGTAGAAGAGGGAAATTGGGATCTCCAGAGTCAATTTGCCACATTAAAGTGTTGTCTTCTCTAAGGCAAGTACCTCCACAGCCTGGGCTGTGCCTCTTCAGACAGGCTGCGAGTCACGATGACTCTGGACCCACAGGACATGTCTGGTGGCAACTTGGGAGAGGGCTGCCAGCTGAGGAGGGTCACTAGCTAAATAGCTGCAGTACTAAAAGACAGCTCATACCCATATGAGCTTTTTCTTCAGTCTTTTATCCCCTATTTCTCCTTCACATAATTTTTCAGACATTTGGACCAAAGCAGACATGGACCATACCCAAACAATGTGCAAGAGCTTAGACTGTGCCGGGAGAGGCCACTGCCCAGAGGAACTTAGCAGCCCTGTTTACTACGATATTGAATTGCCATTTTGGTTTTCTTCCATCTCTGACCACCAGTTTGTATCCTGCCATCTCAAAGCAGGTGCAAAGTTGGATAAATGCTGTTTGCTGATAAGGGCATGGCACAAGACTAGTGGCACAAAAGGGAAATAACCTGTCGAGTGTATGTAGCAACTGAACCTCCTGTACGGACAGGCATTTGTTTAGCTCTTGAGAGTAAATCTCTCCAGTGAAATTCAGAATCTCCCAGAAACAGGAATATTGAGCCTAAGGCATATTACCATCTTAACATTGAGCTTCTGCAGGAAGTATTTCTGTGTGAATTGACCTTGTTACTCTAGATTATAATAGTGCCTCTCCCAAACAACAAAACTGCTAGAGAAACCCACACCATTTAGAAAGAGACGACTAGAAGCCATTTCTGTAAAAGGAATTAGTTTTATGTGAAGATAATAAATTTGGGTGTGACAGACATACTGAAGGAAAACTGCTTTAAAATAATACATGTGTGCCTCAGAAGTTGTGGCTATCTGCCCATCCTTTCCTGCTTGCACTAACTTACCCAGATGTATGTGTGCCTCCTTGCTTGGAAAATACTTTCTAACTCTCCTGCCTTTACGACTGACTGGCCTAAGTCCAAAGTCTTGGTAGTATCATATTTCTGTCTGCATGCCTTAGTGTTCACAGCTAAACTAATCATGGCAACTGGAGTTGGTTAAGTACCTTAGTGTCTGGATGGATGGAAGAACATTGCTGGAGATTAATTTCTCTGCTTTAACACTAAAATCCACGTAAGAAGGCTGGGTCAAGTCATCCTCACCTCTTACTATGAGGCTATGCCAATAGATATTATCATGTCTCTTATACAGAGCATTGGGGGGGCAGGACTGATTTTTACCCTTTTGTGATAAAAAAATTGTATACGCAGCAGCTGGTATGTGATATTAGGCAATGGGGCAGATGGCACTCACTGGGCACAAGTGGCTGCTGTCCAACAAATATGATTTTCCATGAAATATGGTAAGAGAAGCAACTTCTTTTTTATGAACTTAGAGCTTGCTTTGATGATGTTCTGGCTGCCTCATAACTGTACCTCTCAGGTGGTTCCTTGGCATTAGCCTTGAGATGTTTCAGAAGTTGAAGCAAGTCCATGACGCAGAACACCACTCACTATGGCAATTGTTACACTTGCAGCATGGACGAAAGTTGCACTACTTGCCCATGAGCTTGTAGATTGAATTCAAAATCTTGCATGACAGTACCAGAGAGATGACTTCTCTTCTTGAAACACAGCTGTCATTTTTTGTAACACTTAACCAAAAATATGGGGTGTTCTGTTTCACCCGTTGACCACTATAAGCAGCTTCGAGCACAAGAGTAAGTCTAAAAATATAATTTGATTTCTCGTACCAAACCTGAGGAAATCTGTGACCCTCACTAGGCTCTGTGGCTGTTGCAGATGGACGCCACTCTTACTAATCGCTGGTCAGGTTTTAAGGTGTACAGTGGTACAACGGCAGCTGTGGCTCCTTATAGCATAGTGCATCTTCAAACACGTTCACCTTCCCCTTGCTGTACTCCTTGCCTTTGCTTGATCCCACTCCTTTAAAAACAGAAAATATTTTTAGAGGGTAACAAATCAGGAAGCATGTGTTTTGTTGCCATGTTTAATGTGAAGCTAGTCTGTGATGGTAAAGCAGCTAAATTAGGCCAAAATGTGGAAATAGAAATAAACAAGACAAGTGAACTCATATTAGAGAGAGACGTGGACTAGCAGTGATCGCTTTAAAAACATTGGTCTTACCTCCATGAAGGTGAAGGTGTCTCTGTTTCCACAACTGGAAAGTCAAGATGAAAGGGTCTGCCTATATTTACAGGGGTGGTGACACATTTGTGTGCAAAAAAAAATTTATCTGCTTACCTATTATGATAGAAATGACACTACGGCAAGCAAAACTAGGATAGGAATTGTATTGCTAAAGCAGAACTGTCCAATTAAGAAAGAACACTTGGAACACCTGTAAACCAGATATCTCTCTTCATAAGGGAAACCTTTCTCTATTAGAGAAACCTTCTTTTCAGGAGGTTTTTTGGAGACACTCTGACTATGTAATAAAAATAATTTATTGAGATGGATCACAGCATCTTATTTGTATCATAGCACATCACTGTATTGCTTGCTTGGGTCTTTGGAGCTTTTGACACATCAGCCTTGATATGCATAAGTTTATTGCTTCTTTTGTTGTGTCGATGGTTGTGAATTCCTAACTCCTTTAAACTAGATTTTTGAAAAGACTGACTGGAAAAAAGTGCTCTCCGTAAACATCTGTTAGGAGCATGAGACACAAGAAAGGAAACTTTGCTGTCACTGCAGCCGCCTTTGTTCAGAGTAATCTAACTAGTCATCTCCCGTATTTGGAGCTATCTTGTCAGCTAGGTATTGTTTCTCCTCTGCTGAGCAAAGTCAGACTGACTTTTGTGTTACTAATTCCCCAAAGAAACCAGAACCTTTGCACTTCTGAACCATTTCTCAAAGTATTACTTTTTTAGGGGTTTATTTCACATTCTATGCCGGATTTGGGGTTTCTGTTTCCTCCTCAGTGCACAGCCCCTGCACCTCCCTTCCCACCTCCCTCTAGATGATGTGGACACCATTAGGATTTCCTCTCCATGCACAGCATATACAACAAGGGCTTTTCTTCCTCAGTGGCCTCTCTCCCAGCTCTCCAGCCAGCATTTGCCTGGAGGAAAGACAGCTGTGTCTGAAATCACTGAAAGAAGAACAGCGGTATCAAAGGACACTGCCAAATAATGCAGGAGGAAGCTGAAAGAGATGCTCTGAGGGAGCTGAAAGAGATGCTCTGAGATAATATTTCAAGTCAGCCCAAGCTTTCTGTTACATTTCCTTTTGGATCAGACTGAAAATCAGGTGAGGTTCAATCAGATTTCAGGATGCAGAACCATGTTTCTAAGGCTTTTTCCCTCCTCACCTTAAGGTACCGTAGTCTTCAGGTGGCCATTCTTGACATGGTTGAGAAATGTCTTTGAGGTCGGCAGCCAGCGCTCTGCAGATTGCTTCAGAAGTGCGGTAGATTGCTGCACAGTCTTCTTTTCCACTCTTTTCTGATAAAACCATTAATGCCTTTCATGAGCAAGCTGTGGTAGTGCGTGAACCATTAACCTTAATCCATTTGACATTCTCCTTTCTATGTTTAAATTATATTTACAGCTTTCCAGGAGGTTCTTAGCCTTTCTCAGCTGACCCCTGCTTCACTTCAGTTTCTCCTGCACACACTTAGTAACATGTGCAATGTACCTTTCTTGTGGCCACAAGATTTGGCTTGTAAGAAGTGATTTGAAAAATAGGAACATAAGTATATTTTTATATTTATATTTCGAGGGCACTTATCTACTAGTGATTTTCTAAGCCCTTTACATAAAAACACAATAAATCAGGTAAAAATAGAAAAAAATCTAATCGATGCTGAAGGCCGTCCAACAGAAATGGTTCTTGCACTGCTTGCAGCTTGACATTGATTCTCCATTGGTTTCTGGAACCTGCTCCTTGCAGCACAGCTGGGTCTCACAGTTGATGTAGCCCAAAGTAGAGCCATGGTATATTGTTAGTTTTTCACAAAGGCACTGGGCTTGAGATAAAAGGCATCTGGTTTACAGTGTAGAAAAATAGCTCATAGTGCAGTTTTGAAAAGAAAAGATCATCAGCTCCGTGAAGCTGAAGGGCCTTGTCGGTGGGCAGTGATTCACAGCTACCAGAAGAGCTCTCTTCTGTCACTGCAAAGGCCAAAGGTCCCATCTGTGCTGACCAGTGGGGCAGACCTCTGCTGTCATTCTGGTCCTCAGGGGTCAAAAACTGAAGCAGCTCAATCTAACTTGAATCACTCTGTGGCTGTAAAAACCTGAGTGCAGTTCATTGTGCCACAGCAGATGCCCTCAGTGCCTCATTCTCTACGGCCGACCTCGCAAAAGTCGCAGGCTGACCAGTTCTGTCTCCTCCACAGGTAAGATCTGCCATAGTTTTAGCGGGGTCCAGTTTCAGCAGAAAAGCAAAGTTACTGTGTACAGATTTTATTGAGGGCTTTAAGCTGTCTTTAAGATATTTTGCGCCAAAGATGTGAATCATTTGCATGATCCATCACATTATGGACCTCATTTAGTAGTCTTTGGGAAACTAGCACCAGACCTGGAGGAAAAGTCTGATTTCTTGTGGTCAGCTGTATTATTTGAAGAGCTGTGTGAACCTGTGGGGTACACATCGGGTGCTTTAAGCCAGATTTATCACACTAGTGATGCAGGAGTAAATAACTGTGGGTCACTGCTAGTCATGCAACATGTCCCAGCCAACTGCAGAAGCCATGTGCAGGCCCTCATGCAGCAAGTTAGCACTGAGAAGGAATAACTGCTCCACAAGTGAAGACCAAGGGGAGCCTCCCAGAGGGGCTGGGTTTGGAGTCCAAGCTTCTCAGCCCTGTAACACACCAGACTGTCTCTTCACACAGACTCCACGCTTGGTTTCAGGCTCACAGAACATGGAATGGCTGAGAAATTAATGCTGAAGAGAATTTCAGAGGAGGGAGCTTTCTCATTAATATTAATCTGTATCCTGGTTTTGCAGTGGGATGCCTAAACAATTGCATACCTGGTGTTCAGGAGCCAGTCTCATGTTCCTGTGAGCACTTTCTGTGCTGCTCTTAGCAGCCACCAAAAGGGTTGTTACAGAATGGCTTCAAGTCTTTTCATATTTAAGAGGTGGAGACTGATGCTTTCTAGCTCTGCTAGCTCAGGTGCCTCTGCTGCGGTCATTTTAAATCCTCTCAGGCTGAAGCTGAGCAACAGAAAATGATAAAAAGCAACAAAGGACTCACTAAGAATTTGATATGAAGGGAGGGCATCTAAGCTTGCTGGTGCACTCATAGATCTTTTCAGGCATGTATCCAGTATTAGACTCAGACTCTTAATTTCCTTTAGGCTATGGTTTCATGTGGCTCAGTTTATTCATAGGTACCTGAAGAGTTTAAAGTCTCATACAGTCCAGAAACTTCCTAATGACCCCAGACAGCTCCATAAAGCAAGCAAGCAAGCACTGGAAAAGTAATAGCAACTGAAATAGCTGCAGCTTAAAACCTAGAGCCTAAAGTCCTCCTGTCAGAGCACAGAGCCAGGCAGGGTTAGCTGGGTCATCCGCTGCCTAGGATGCACCCAGGCAGCAGCCTACACCGGCTGCTTTTGCAAACCACAGAGCTGACTCCAAGGTATTGCTCTGTTCTCCCATCTGAGCCAGTCCTAAGGGCGCTTTGCAGTTTAATACGAGGTGTAAGAGATAAACCAGTTTTTAGTTCCTTCAGATCACTGGAACAGTGCAGCCACTATTGTGCTATGGACAGCAGTCCCCCTGGCTCCTTGGCCCGATTACAGCTTGGGTAGCTGCAATCTGCCTACTTACAGTCTCCCTGGAGTTCCTGTTGGCAGCATTATTCTTTTTCCACTTCTTGTCCTAATTTAGTTGGGTTATCTTGCTCTGCACTGTTAAATGCTACCACAATCCGTATCAGAGGTGGCTACGTGTCAGGTTTGGGTGAAGCGATCTCTCATTAGGGGAGTGTGATCTTCCAGGCTTCACTCCTGTGAATAATTCGGAGGTGTGTAATTAGGCTTCCAGAGGTCCAGCACTACTACCAGGTGATGCACTCAGAAGAATAACATCACCCAAGTGGCCTAGAGTTTTGTATGCACATCTACACAACATCTTTGCTGCAAATGTGAAGTTTTTTGTTTAAATTTGCTATTTCAAACCAATTTGAAAATAAACATAACATTTTGGGAAAAAAGTGAGAAACTGAAGAGATTTACCTTGCTTGCTCTGAAACCATTAAAAAGCTTAGGGCTTTGCATACTCTTGTATTCTGAACAATGATATCCACAACCTTTCAGCTCTTGAGTTCAGTGGAAGTCAGAACTAAAAATGCAGCCCATTGGGCTTGAGTGTAAATGGATTAAAACCAGTGGAGCAAAGACTCCACTGTTCTTGAGAGTTTTCATAGAATTATAGAATCACAGAGTAATTGGGATTGGAAGGGAACTTTAAAGGCCATCTGGTCCAACCTCCCTGCAATGAGCAGGGACATCTTCAACTCGATCAGGTTGCTCAGAGCCCAGTCCAACCTGACCTTGAATGTTGCCAGACATGGGGCATCTACCACCTCTCTGGGTAACCTCTTCCAGTGTTTCACCACCCTCATTTAAAAAAATTCCTTCCTTACATCTAGTCTAAATCTACCCTCTTTTAGTTTAAAACCATGACCCTTTGTCCTATTGCTACAGGCCCTGCTAAAAAGTCTGTCCCCATCTTTCTTATAAGCCCCCTTTAGGTCCCGGAAGGCTGCTCTAAGGTCTCCCTGGAGCCTTCTCTTCTCCAGGTTGAACAACTCCAACTCTCCCAGCCTTTCCACATAGGAGAGGTTCTCCAGCCCTCTGTTCATCTTCATGGCCTCTTCTGGACTCGCTCCAACAGGTCCATGTCCTCCTTGGCTGAGGGCCCCAGAGCTGAAGGAAGTGCTGCAGGGAGGGGCTCAACGGAGCAGACTAGAGGGGCAGAATCCCCTCCCTCAATCTACTGGTCTCGCTGCTTTTGATGCAGCCCAGGATATGGGATATGCACAGGCCTACAAGCTATGAGGATGCTGATCAAGAGCCTTGAGAAAATATTTTTCAAATAAATGCAAAATACTAATATATCTGTTTTAGAGTAGACATTGATTTTTCATCCTTCCTATGGTCTATGGTCTAAGCAATTCCTCTGTGATACATAGTGAGAGGTGGGTGGCTCCAGAGAGCAACTGTTCCCATCTGAAGACAGATGGGAAGGATGAATTATCCCTAGGGCTACCTTTCACTCTGCTCTGACTATGGGAGAAGCATTTATTCCTTAGTCTGCAGGATGGACTACAGCCATCCTGCCTAAGTAAATAATGGGGAAAGGCATCTAACTTTCCTGCATGTGATATAAAACAAAACCTAGATTTTTCCTTCCTGAGCAACAAAACATATCAGCTGTGAGCTTCACCCCACAGAAAATACAGAAAATATATAGGCACATATTTAAAAATTACACAACTTTAAGATAAGTTATACATGGTAAGTTATACGTACATTTGTTTTCAGATGCAGTCAATATCTATACTGGAAGGAGATTTTTAGCTTTTGATACGCTGTTCTGATGATTGCCTAGGTAGGGTGAAATGCATCCTTAAACACTGCACTGTCAAAGTAATACCCACAAATCATTCAGCACCCATCACTGGCAGACAGTAAATATTTTACACCTTATTGAAAAATTGTATTTCTTCTTTTCAAGTACTGCTCATGTGTTCCCTTTGGGCAACTCCCAGAATAGCCTTTTGGGATTCATAAAAACTAATAGTTCCCTTTATGCTTTTAAAGCTTTCGTCACATGGGCTCCCCAAAGCACTTCCACAGCAGAAATGCTAGTCACTTAGTTTTAAAGATGAATATACATTAAGGGGAATGTAGGGGGAATAAAACTTCTTTCCTCTGTTCCAGCATGAAGATGTCACCTCTGCTGTGTGCAGGACTGCCATGAGCATGGATGGTCTCCCTGCAGGGGTGTCATGCAGGAATGGTCCTGCTCTGGGAAGGTGTTTCGAAGTAACGTTCAAAGAAAAACAACTGTGTGCCTGGGGAAGGCTACCAGGCTCAGTAGAAAGACTATGAAAGGAAGGTGTTATATTTCCTTTTTTTTTTTTTTAATCCATGCTATTCTTATTGCCCACATCCTGATCCACCTTTTTCCTGCTGTGTTTGGATCTGGATTGAAATTATTGCATTTGCTGATAATTTTTGCCTTAGATGTCCCTTACGTCATACCGGGTAAGACTGACACTGAGCAGGATTTCTGCAGTGGCATTCTGGCCATCCCACAGGCACCTCTGCCTTGTCTATTTTCAGGCTTCAGGTTAGCATGGTATTGCTCAGTTTGGCATTGCTTGCTGTAGCAAGCAATGTGTAGCTTGTCAATCCAAAATTAGACAGCAAACTGAATTCTGCCGCTCCTCTAGACCTGTGTGCTTAGCAAGGCTGTTAAAACCCGCAGATAGCTTGCCCTCACATTATCCATATCACCACTAGGTGATACTAAGCAGGAGATACCTCCTGGAGAGCAAACTTTTGGACTTGTCCATGGACAGCTTGGCCAAACACCGTGTGATGCTACAGTTGCAGAAAGGTATGTCACTCTAGGGGGATCTCCTTCTTAACAAGTACCAGAGCTCTGCTCAAGTCCATGCCCGAGATGACACCAGCTGGGAGGTGGGTCTCAGCCAGGCCCTAGCTATGGGCTCCTTTGTCCCCAGCTCTGTGGGCAGCACATCAGCTGTGGGGATGCACTACCAAGGCAGCTACTAAATATCACTGTAGAAATTGAACAGGGTTCTGCAGGTGGAGAAGAGATCACACCGCCCACAAATAATTCCTTCCTCCCCATCTGTTGCTGAAATGCTTTCCCTCCAGCGGTGGAGCAGGCTGGCATTGCTTTGTGATCTGGGAAGGAGGGAGTGAGCTGACCCATCCATATGCTATAGTCCTCATAAAGCTAAGAAATGGCACCAGTGCTGCGTGCTTTTAGCCACTGCTGTTGATGATGCTAGCCCAAGTTGCATTTGCCATGCTTATGGTTTTGAGCAGCATGTCATTATATCCCTGGAAGCTGGAGATTATAAAGGGGAGAACAGAAATAATAGTAGTAATAATA
>NW_009636150.1:0-291 GCF_000690535.1 Cariama cristata
TGTTCGTGCGTACCTGTTTGCCCAGCCTCCTCCGCAGGAAACGGCGATGCTGCCTGCCGTTCCCCGACTTGTGCGCTGCTAGCTGAGGCACGTACACCGCGGCCTCAAAGGGAAATAAAGACTGAGGGGTCTTGGAAAGGAGTGGGGCTTTACTCGTTTTGTCTGGAGTCTTACAGCTTATCGCCTGTTGGAAAGGTGCAGCAGCCACCGCCTGGGAAGCGCTGTGGCAATCAGTAGGCTTTTCAGGAATGGCTGCTTTTCTTAGAGAATCGAGATGTTTTATGTCTGGTC
>NW_009636150.1:322-18672 GCF_000690535.1 Cariama cristata
TGACAGGAAAGTGGTGTTATCTGCTACCGTTTTGTGGGTAAAGAGAAAGTGGTTTGTATTATGGAACTTCCAATATCACATTGTTCCTGGGGAGGCCTTAAATCAGTGTATAAACTGATTTGAAAATGAAGTGATTGTCAACTGGTATGTGTTTGTGCTGGGTATTTCAGAACTATCCTTTGAATGTATGTTATTAATAAACAATATTTTAAACAGTTGAATGTCCCCTAATTTATTTGGCTATGCATAAACCAAACACTCAAGTTTGTTACTCTGAGTAATTCTTTGAAGTAGCAATTGCGCATGAGCTGTGTTTATTAGTTCTAAAAGTGCATCTAATAAACTCTTACAAGAATCTTTCTTTTTTTATAAAGAAATATGATTTTCAGAGAAATCATTATATCTATGTGTTTAAAGATACAGTGACTTACAAAATTCTGCTGAGGGTCTCCTGGATTTTACTATACCAGTACTATTATTCCATAAATTACAACGCAGCTCCCCCTCCCACCCCATTTGGAAATAGACTTGTCCTAATTGTAGTGGCAAAATTATAAGACTTGTGAAATGGAGAGTACTTTATGTTAAAAATAAAGACCTCCCCTTTTGTCTCTCCTGTTTGGAGCATTTTCCCCAACAATAGTAGAGAGCCCAGATCAAAACAAAGAAGCAACCAAAAAACCCAGTGGTGCTCTTAAGGAGAAGACAAAGCAAGTAGGCTGCCTTCTTAAGGGGTCTGACATAACCACTATGTGAAATAAAATTACAGATTACTTTTGAGAACTTTATGTTTGTAAAATGTCTTAATCTGTAGCATTTAAGTCTGTGTTTAACTTCCTGTACATAAAGTACAGTCTCATTAAGTTTAGTAGAATTGCTTGCATGGATGAAATTGAGTAGATTCAGAAATAACTTCAGAACCTTATTTTGAAAAGGTCATGCCCAGAAAGTAACAATTTAGACTTCATTATTTAAATTACTCATTGCTACTTTAATGCTTCGTTCTAAAAATGCTTGAAGGAACAACATTCTGTTGAAGACTAGGCATGCATTGTTTTCCAAATTCCTTTACCCCCCACATGCAATCCCGTAATACATGGAATACTGACCTTTCTTTTTCTTCTAAAAGTCATAGTTTCTTGATGCATTTGTTATGCTTCCTTCTATATGAAAAAATAGAGGCAAACATTTCTAGGATTGTAGACCCGTGAATTTTCTAATTTTTAAAGTATGTTCTTTTTTTCTTTTTTGTCTTCAACAACATTCTGGCTTAGTTTTAATATGTTTGATTTTAATGTTAGATGTAATTACATTTTATAGTGTTGGTTTTTTTGGGGGAGTAATCTGTGGAATATCTTTGTGTAAACAAGCAAACAAAAATCCTGTAACCTTCCCCCTCTTCCCCAACCTGTACGTCAGCAGCAGTTTGGATAATAGGCACTTGCGGTTAATAAGAAAGGATGTTTATAGTAATGACTGTTCTCCCAGAAAAGCCCTCATGCCTCTGCTGTCTCTCTATAGCAGCTATCATCTGGTCAGACTTCATATGGATTATATGGATTTATTTATATGTGCCAATATCTGCAATATACTGAAAATGTGGTAAAGCTATTGCTTTCCTGAGCAGATTATCTAGCTTTATGTGAAAACATTCACTACAAATACCTAACATGCTACATTTGTGCACTTGTGCAATTTAGGAGCAGATTTCTAGATTTTTCTTGTTGCAGAAAAACTTTGTTAGTGGTGGTGCAAGTTTTTATCCAACATAGTCTTAAGGGGAAGTGAACATTTTTACTGTCCTGAAATAAACAAAAGAGAATGTCATTTGGGGGTCAGATATTTTAAAGTTAATTCCTGTTCCAGTCTAGGCCTATGTAAATTGATGTTACTGCAGTCCTAGTGCTGTCATCTCTGTGTTAAATCTTCCTTTCGTTTTCAGCTTGCTTTAGGATGCTGGCCTGTCAAAAAGACCTTTCTTGCTGAGTATTTTGCTTGCGTTGCTGTATTATTTTTTTTTTCCGGATTACTTTTCTGCTAATTTTTCAAACAGAGTTGGCTCACCAGGATGTCAGATGAATGCCAGTATCAGCATAAAGGAGGAGCAGCAGCAGCGTGCAGGAGGACAGATCACTGCAGCCTCAATTTATATCAGCTTAAATGCTCCTAGAACCTTCGGCACAAAGATGTTAGGTACCTTAGTCTCCTGCATGGTCCAGGGAAAGTAATAGGTGCCTTTAAATGATTTGTGTAACAGGCAGTTTATTCATGCTTGGCAAGATGCACGGAGATTCAACCTGAGTGGAGAATGAGCTTTGCCATTGTCAACTGTGTAGTAGCTGTGTCGGTAGACTTTCAAGCACACAGGAGGTTAAGGAGGAGTCTTTGTGTTGTGAAGGATGAACTGATTCACCTAGCTTTTTATGTATTTCGGGTACAGTTAACAGTATTCCCGCTTAAAAATTACTTAGTCTATATCTCTCACCATAAAAATAAGCTTAAATATATCATGGTTTTAATTGCTGTTGTGTATTTTAAAATCTTGTTCTGAGCCACTACAAAAAACTGCAATAGCAGTAGCTCCTATCAGAAGTTCATGTTCAGTGTCTTGACAGAGTTGGAGAAACCAGGTTTAAGAAATCCTCCAGATTTAATAAAAAACATTGGTTTTGTTCTAACAGTAGAAATGTGAAGGATTTCAGTGATACACCAAGGTTGATTGCTTTACCATGTTTATTTTGCATTCAGCTGAACCTTTACTAAGGTAGATAACCACATTTTTCTCCAACATATCAGCTGAATAAAAAGCTGTTATGTAGCTTGCTACAAAAGGCATTTATGGAAGTCTCTGAAGGGGACAAAGGTGCTAGAAAATGTAGGCACTCTGGGTTAAAAGCTAGAGAAAATCCCAGAAGACCTTACTGTGTATCCATTTTCTTCTTCCATGGATTTTGATGTGTGTTTGATATGCTTCACCAAAAATTCCAATTTAATATGTTTGCATAATGGAATGTGAATGGGATTTAGGAAGAACACAGATGTTTGCAAAGATCACAGGAGGGCTTGAGAAAATGCTGTTTTGTTTGGTTTTGGTTTTGCTGGTATAAGCCATAATGCTAAATTTATCCCTGGAATTTACATAGGATGGTACTTGAAAAAGGTAAAAGAGAGGACACTTTGTGTCTGTCTTAGCTCAGCAACTGAAAGGTAAGGTTAAAGAAGAGCAAACTAAGTACTGGATTTGATTGCTTATACACCCATAATGACTTTCCTGTAGACTGCTGGTGTGTACCTAGGAGTTACTTTTGAAAACCTGCAAGATGGAGCGAAATGTTTTCTGTGACACTTCTTCACTGTAAGAAGACAAACTAATGTTTTTTTGTTCTTGCTTGTGTATGTAGTTGCAATGTGTATGACAGAAGGCTTGCAACAGTATAGCAGTTTCATTTGGATGTTGTCATAACTGATAAATGCTGATATAACATGTGTAGGCTCTGTTGTGGTTGTTTCTGTTCTGATTTTTATCAACAGCTTTTCAGGGAAGTCTTTCTTGTCTAACATAGCTTCATATCTTGGTGGATTTTGAAAGTAGACAGTGATTGATGATAGAGTGGGAGAAGTTCCTAAATGCAGTTGTCTGATTCTTTTATTTTTTTTCCGTGGGCAGATTTTGGCTGTGAAGAATACTCTTCTCATTATGGGGGGAAATAGCATATAATATTATGAGGATTTTTTGTTGTATTTGTTATATATTCGTAGTTGGGCATTCCTCTGGGCTAGCATGTGTATAAGGAGTGGTTGATTTCTTGGTGTCTTGGTATGCAACCTCTGTAAACCAGAAAATGTAGAAAAATAAGGAAATCAAGCTGTTACTTCAGTGGTTTTCTATACTGCGGCTTAATTTGATTCAAGTGCAATCTAGGGAAGTCTCAAAGGGGAAGAATAAACCTCAACAAATACTAAATCCTTCTGTTTATTCTTGTACCTGTAATTTAATGAAACGTCAAGTGTACTATCAGAACTGAAGCAGAATGCAGATATGTAAGTAACTGTATTGGTAAGAGATTACTGTAGTTGGCTCTGGCTGGAGAAGGGCATGGGTGCCCAAAAACTTCTCCAAACAAATTAGGTGCTGTAATATATGAAATGATCTCTTTCTACAAACCTTATCCTGGCTTAGTTTAGTTTTCAAATACAACAGTCTCTACAATGCTGTGCTGAAACAGAGTGAGAAAAGAATATTTCCACTGCACGTGTTTTGTGAGGTTTTTTTTGTTGTTGTTGTTTGTTGGGTTTTTTTGTGTGTGTTAGTTGGTTTGCTTGTTTGTTTTGCTATTTGGGTTTTGTTTTGGTTGTTGTCAGATGAGGTCTTGAAAGTCTACTTGGAGGAAACAAAAACCCAACACCACCAATATTTTTTTGGTAGCATGTCTTCCTAAAATGTATTCAAGCAGTTTCTTCTAATATATAAGAATTATTGTTATTTTGATTTATAGATTCACTGTAATTTTGGAGAAATCTTAAAATCATTACAGATCAGTGTAACTCTTCTTTCCCTCAAATATCTGCTGATGAATATCTCTAAAGAACTTGGATTTGAAACTCTTTGCTTACTTGGTCTTGCCATCATAATAACAGCAGCAATAAAAATACATTTTTTCAGACCTTCAGTTTAAATCAAGACGTTCATGGAGGCCGAATGTTTATTCTGTAAGCTGTCTTAATTTGTCCTAAAATGCGAGGACACAGATTCTGTTGAGGGAAGTAACATTTCATATCTTTGGGGATATTTTAAGACTAAATTACAGTAAAGAAACTCTCTCTCCTCTTTTCTGTCCTAGATTAACTTTGTGGATTATCTAACAAAAAGACAGTTTTCCTGCAGCATGTTCATGGAAATCAAGTTTGTTACGCAAGCCTGAATACTATTTAAGCACGGGCCTTCTATAACCACAAGCGTATTTTTCGGTGTGGGGACAATGAGAATGACTTTTAACTCCTCCAGTGTCACAAACATAATAGTCTTATAATACTGAGGAAGATAATTTATACAGCTGTGGTAGTTCACTGACATGAATTTAAAATATGAACTACCTCCCCAGCTACTGGTACTTACAAAGTAAAAAACAAAGGAAAACCACAGTCACTGTGAAATCATTTTAAGATATGGAACAGTAGATTCACTGTTCAACCTTGTCAACCGTCAATGACAGCTGTATCTTACAAATATGTATTGGTCATTAGAAAGTATTCCTTTGATTCATCTCTTCTTTTACTCCTCCTTTGCAGTAACATGAGATTTTCAGGCTCCTTGCTTATATAGTGAAAAAAATTATTTCTGACAATAACACTACCATTATTGATGAGATTAATTTTCTTCTGCTTGGTATTTTGGGAATTGTATTCCAGTTATATGCATTTGTTGAAATAAAGTATTCCTTTGGTGTTAGTGGTATATTCTGAAGTCAAGGACAATCCAATTAGTGTTGATTGGAATTTGGCAGCTAAATCCCTGCTCTTTGAGCCAAGAACATACTTGTTACTGCTTATCTGTTAGTGACCAGATACATCACGATTTCATGTCTCTAATGTTTACAATTCTCAATCTTCAACCTTCTGCAAATTGTATAATACGAAAAAATGCAATCGTTGAACCCAGGTTGAATTCTTTGTTTGCTTTGTAGTGGTCTTGTGCTCGAGGTAACAACAAAGTAACTAATCACAAAACTTTCACTCAACTGGCCATAGGTAACAAACTCTTAGTACTGCAACCTGTTGTGGTGTAACCCCAGCTGGCAACTAAGCACTGTGCACTGGTGGGGGAGAGAACTGGAAGAGTAAAAGGGAGAAAACTCGTGGGTTGAGGTAAAGACAGTTTAAGAGGTAAAGCAAAAGCCGCACACACAAGCAAAGCAAAACAAGGAATTCATTCACCACTTCCCGTGGGCAGGCAGGTGTTCAGCCATCTCCAGGAAAGCAGGGCTCCATCACACGTAGCGGTTACTTGGGAAGACAA
Organism: Cariama cristata; assembly: GCF_000690535.1. Taxonomy (NCBI): domain Eukaryota; kingdom Metazoa; phylum Chordata; class Aves; order Cariamiformes; family Cariamidae; genus Cariama; species Cariama cristata. The sequence continues at coordinate 6,339 of NW_009636150.1, forward strand.
ACGCCATCGGTCCAAACATACCCCCCTTCCTCCATCTTCCCCCAGCTTTATAAGCTGAGGATGACATCACATGGTATGTAATATCCCTTGGGTCACTGGGGTCAGCTATCCCGGCTGTGTCCCCTCCTACCTCCTTGTGCACCCCCAGCCTCCTCGCTGGTGGGGTGGGGTGAGGAGCAGAAAAGGCCTTGGCTCTGGGTAAGCCTTGCTCAGGGGTAACTGAAACATCCCTGTGTTAGCAACACAGTTTCCAGCACAAATCCAAAACAGAGCCCCATAGGAGCTGCTATGAAGAAAATTAATTCTACCCCAGTCAAAACCAGCACACAGCCAAAACCAGTAGTTGGTGACAGTTAGTACAGTCTGAGGTTTTGTGTAGCTGTAGTAGAGGAATGCTAATATACAGAAAATACAAAATCATCATAATTGAGGATACAAACTCAGGACAGCTGCATACAAAACCACATTGGACCGTGGGAGACCTCAATGGATAAAGAGAGACAAAGGAATGTTACTGGGGTTACAAAATCAGTCACTCGAAAATTAGAAGCGGGGGGGGAAAGGTAGGAATAATGTCCTTTTAATGTGGTTCATATGTTTCCTAGGATTTAAAAATGCAAAACCCAGAAGATTCACTGCCTGACACTTGGATGGGTCTTCAGCAAGATTGGAAATGTCTTTTTAAGCGATAGACTTACACATTCGGTCTAATGGAATAGTAACTGGAAGGAAGATGAGACATTCTGGCAGAGGATTTCTTAGATACTTGCAGATGTAAAGGAATGACAACTCTTCTTTCTAGAATCTTGACTTCAGTTGTGGAAAACTGTGCTTTGGAAAATGGGTTTTGTTGATCTGCTTTTGCCAGATGCCATAAATATTAATGCTAGGAGTATTGAGTGTTGTCAGTTGGCTGCATCCCCTTCAGGCTCTGTAGTGGGCTGCCTATTGCTTTGATGTAGTTTGGGATCCCTTGCTCTGTAAGACAGTGGCCACTCTTCCTGTTTACTCTGTTTGACACATTCTGGTATTTTAAAATTCTTTCTGGCTTCTAGCTTGGTTTTCTAGGTTTACCCGAGAGGAAATCTCTGACCTTTGTGTCTCTCTTTCTCCCTACTTCCCTCCCATCTCTCTCTTAATCTCTGTTTAGCCATTTTTATCTACTCTGTGTTTTTCTGAGATGAAGTCCTCTTGTCCAGTCAGTCTGATTTCTTGTGCTTTTCATCTTTAAATAAATACCAATTCATCACATAAATACAAAGGCCAGGCTTCATCCCTGCTGTAAAGTTTGGGCCTAAAAGAGAGTTTGCTAGAATTTTAGTTTAGGCAAAAAAGTCCTTTTCCCCAGTCTTACTTCTTAGAAAAGGTATTTTGGAAATAATTGAGATAGAGACAGATACTAAGCATTGAGACTTAAGATGGTACATTTAGTTTAGCTCAGTGAGAAATAATTGAAAGCAGTTGCAGAATAAGAGGTTAGAGCGCCCTTAGCGATGCTTATGGTTGTTAGCTATTTGTGTATCTAAAAAGGTTTGCACTCATGTTTCTACTTAGTTTCTTATAACTGCACCAATTGCAGCACAATAAACCTTTTAGCTTGATTGCTGCATTGTTAAACTCTTTCACATTTTAAATTTATACATTTGACACATGTATTTGTGCTTTGGAGAAAGAAATACAGACACTCGTCCTTTTTTGTGACAATTGTTCTGTGAACTATAAATGTAATTCCTAAGTGGCAGTAAGCATAAGTTGACTGCATGACTAACAAAATACTCAAGACTTTTTCAAAAGGACAAAGTTGTGATCTTGTCATAAATACAGCAGTAATGGACTTTTAATTCTTGAAATACTGTTGAATGGGCATACTGTACTTTTTAAATAACAGTAAATTAGGAAATCTGTGTTTTTTAGTGCTATTACACAGGCTGCTTTTCATGAAAATGCAAATTGCAATTGCATTAAAAAAAAAAAAGCCACATGCTTTGTTCCTGCAGAACTGTTTCTTCATAATTAGTCTCTTTTCCCAGAAAAATATATCATAGTTTTACGAAGCTTGTGCAATGACTAGGCTGTTTCTGTTCTATAGTGTTAGTATATGCTATTTTTAAGCTAAATTTAACACAGATCATTCTAGTGGAAGTTACAGGAAGGTTTCAGTTTTCTTTCTTCTTGATTGGTACCTTGTTTCATATTTTTGAAGAACTTAGAGTTTCTTAAAGAAGACTTCAAAGGAAAATTGATTATACTTTTCCTTCCTAAAACATACATTTAAAACCATTATTTCCCCCCATATTATACTGGTAATTTAATCTATTTCTAATCTCTCTCCTTTAGCTTGTGAGTTCTTAGAACCTTCAGTCTGTGAGAATTTTTTTTTCTTCACTTTTTTGTTTAGTGATGGACACAGCTCTTAATAGTGATCTGCAAGAGCTGGTAGCACATGCTAATGTGGTTGATTAAAAATTGTTACTGAAGTAATTGTGTGTAGTAGAAGGGTCTGGATTTGGCTTTGATATCCTCTTCTTTCCCAGCTTTGAAAACTCATGGTACTTGTAAATCCTGGAGATGGCTTTTGTGCAGTTCAGAAGGTCACTGCTCATTTGGTAAAGCGATGGGTCCTTCTGGAGGTTCCTGGTGCTGTGATCGGCATGGTTGCTGGTGGGCTTCTAGGCAGAATTTGCTTTTTGTAAAGTAGCTTAGCCTGGGGCCTCTGTCTGAGCAATAGATTGTGCCTGGCTGCAACTGAGGAACTAGTTGGAATTCCCTGTTAAGGGAGGGAAGAGCTGCTGTCTGAGCATTACCTTTGACTTTGGGATTCACCTCACATTTCTTAGAAATACAATTAATGAATTATTCTTATTTTATGCATTTGAGGACCTACTTGCTTTTGCAAAATAGGAAACTAATTAGTGCTTTTCTCATGATCAGCAAGTTTCAGTAATGGTAGAAAGCCCAAAGTTTGAATTGGATGCTTTTAGTAATATTTCCAAAACAGATAGGATAATGAGGCATATACAGAGAATAAAAGGATGTTTTCCATGGTAATGAATAGTCAGAGTTTAGAGTTTATGTTCAGAAATTCATGCAAGTTGTAAGTGTTCAAAGTGCTGCAGAGAAATGTTTCCTCTCTAGATATTTTATGGTGGCTAAAACTTAAGCGCTTATTTTAAGTAACAAATTCTGGTCCACTTTGCTGAAGTGAGTTACGATAATGCCTGTGGAAGTCTCAGATTTGCCCTTTAACCGGAGGCAACTGCCCCTACAGCAATTTTAGACACTCGTGCCAGTTCTGTGTTAGTTCCGCTAAGGAGCTGAGGTTTTGACTTGGGCTGCCAGTAAGCATGCTTCAGTCTGAGACACCTGGATTTGTATTGACATGGTTGAGGCATGGGGCACATGTTCCCTTTTTCCAGCTCTGAGGGGTTGATTGTTTCCAGCAGAGAAGCAGCAAAAAGAACTAGAACATCCCAAACCATCTCAGTAGATTGTACTAGGACTAGAGTGTCAAAGCTGTGGTGTGTCAGCTGTGATGACATTATAATTCAGCAACAAAGCAAGTGTCATGTTTTTTCAGTTACAGGCAACTGAAAAGAAAACAAAACCATAGAGAACCACATGTTTGTGATTTGGAATTCAAAACTCTTCTTTCAAAAGATTGTCTTTCCTGTTTGATCAGTCTGCATAAATAATGATACCAGGTTCGCCACTGAGTAAACACTGTTGATTCAAGTAGCGATACTTTTGTAAGGTTGTTGTTTCAGTACTGTGTTTTCTAAATATTTTGTTTATAGTGTTTATTATGAAGAGAGATGAGATCATACATATTTAACAAAATATCCTTGTGGAGGCTGTTTTTATTATTTTGTTCTCTTTTACCACATGGCATCTTTTCAGAAGAGGCAAGACTGTCACTAAAGCATTTTATTTTTTGTGAGAGAGTGGTCTTGAAAAGTGTCCAGAAAACAAACTTTCTACCTTTCTGACCTTGTGAGATATTTTTGTGTTTTTTAAAAATTGGTTTGTTTACCTGTTTGCCTATGGCTTGCTTTTTCTTTTTTTTTTTTCTTTTAAGAAAATACGGTCTAGTTTTTTAGTAAATGGCCCGTTTTTAGAAAATTGCAGTTCAAGAATACGTGTCTTCATGGGTCTAGTCTCTAGACATAGTCATTGATAGTCATAGCTGTTTTTCTTATTAGTAAACTAGTAGAAGACAGAAGGTAACAATTTACATTCATACTTAATTCTAACAAAAATGAGAATTGTTCCTCATTACAATGAGGTAGGATTTGAGAGGCCTAACTCAGAAGACTATTGTTTTCATAATCTGTTGTTTTCTTTATAATATGCTTACCATTATTTGAAGTTAGAAATCCCAGACGTAAGATTTATATAATAATAATAATAAAAAGGTCTTAACTTAGTGCTGTATGTCTTATGGAAGTGACCTTGGAGATGTTCCCTTTCCCAGAGTTGTGATGGCTAAAGATAGGATGCTGAAAAATGAAACTGTGCAACTAATATCTTCCTTTGTTACAGAATTATGTGTGTTCTATTTACTTATTCCTGGCCAGTGTGCTTAAAGTTATAATAAAGTTTGTGGATTGCATTGTCTCCTATTGCTAGCTTCTTTCCTCCTTCCCTTCCCTGTCTTCCCTAAAAATCAGTAATTTTTCTTTTTTTTCAGGTTTTTTGTAAAATTTAGGTCATGGCTACTAATAAAATACTTTGAAATCCTGAAGCAGAAGACTCTTGAACTGCAGCACAGAGTTCTGAATTAAAAATTGGTTCCTCTTTTATAAAGACCAATTTTACTCATTCTTCTTTGTGTTGAAAAAAAGCCTCCAAGGGTAAATATTTCGACAGAATATTAAAATTTATCAAATATTCTGATCAATTTCTGTTATGCATCCTCATGTTTGATAATCAACTTTATCATACAGTTATCTGATTTTTTTCACTGTTTTCTGTCAAACTACACAGGTTTTGTAACAAGAATTATTATTCTGCAAAACTCTTCAACCCACCCCACCCCAATCGCAAAATGATAAGCATATGACTTCTGTGAGAAATCTGATATAGAGGTGTCTAACTTTTTTAAAAATACCCATATGAAGTGTAGAAATGAGCAGTAGTTATTGAGCAGTAGGAATCCCTTGATTACTTACTGTCTAAATCTGGTACGTACTCCCTACCTAATACTTACTGTGCTTTCTGGAAGGTTTGAAAAGAGATTTGCAGGGACCAGAACATAAATCTATGTTTTATTAGATTTATTTGATTTATGATTTTATGAAGACTCTGAATCTTTTTTTTTATTCTTATGTATTTGACAGTCACCAAGGAGAAATTTGGACTATAATAATCTTAATATAGTTGTACAAAACATTGTATACTTTTTACGGTTTTTACAACAGTTGGACAAAGATTTTTGTCAACATTATCTTGCCAATCTTCATTTTCAGCAAATTTTCCTATCTGGGGCTTTTAAAGAATCTAAGCTGTTGCTGGTTAAACGGTCAGAGTCTCAAGTTATGAGTAGATTGAAGGATAGAAGCAAATGATCACCATTCATAAGCAAAGTTGGTAGCATGGACTCCCAAGTTAAGTTTGCAGACCTTTTTTGTTCAACTTGTAAATATCTGGTAAAAAGAGAGGTGGAAAAGTTAGAGGATGAGACTTGCAGATGATTTAAAAAAAAGAATTTAAAATCATTTGGGATAGCTGAATCTAAAGCTTATGGTGAAGGGCTCCAGAAAGAGCTTATGATACTGACTGACTAGATGTTAAAATTTTGGGTAAAATGCAGTTTTGATAAATACAAGCAGCAGTGAGGAAAGATGGTCCTAACATACATTCACAACAATGATCTCCAATTTAGTAATTGTCACTTAGTGAAAAAGTTCCTGGAATTCGCTGGGACAGTGCTCTCTAAACATCAGCTTTATGTCTGGTGATAATGGTAACAGTCAACTCAGAAATAAACAGCATGGAATTGTGCAAAAAAAACCCACCAGAAAACACTGTGGTGTTGGGACTTGCAGCCTAGGGGATTGAAAGGATTAGGTGAATCCCAGAGGTTCTGTTTGTCCCTGGTTCCTATAGTCCTGAGTATTAAGACAGACTGGACAGGACCTTGGGGAATCACCTGATCCAGTCTTCTCCCTCAAGGCGCAGTCAGCTGTAACCATTGCTGGTCAGGGTGGATCTTCGTTTATCTCGTTCTTAAAACCCCTCAATAACAGCACTTTCACAACCTGCTTTGTCAGTCTGTTCCAGTGCTACTCCGTCTGACTTTTATAAGAGTTTTCATAGTGTTTGACTTGAATGGGTTTTGGTGCAGTTTTAAGCCTGTTACTACTAGTCTCCTTGAAGTGTGGTGTCCAAACTGGATGTGGTGACTTACATAAAATCTTACCAAAACTAAGACTGAGACTGTTAATTGCTGGTTTTGCAGGCAATTCCATCACTCTGATTTTATTTTTTACTTTTTTTTTTTTAAATTTTTCAACATCACAATGGTGAGGCTCACTTTGTGGTCTACTTTAACCTCTACATCCCTTCTAACTAAACTGATAACTATTTGGCCATCCCATATTTGTGCAATCGGCTGTTCTGACCTAACTCTGCAGCTTTGCAATTCTCCTTAGTCATGTTCTTCACATTTTTCATAACTTTTTCCAGTCTTTCAAGATCACTTTGAATTCTTATCTTGTCATCTAATGTGCTTATTATCTGCATTTTCTGAAAGTAATTAATAATTTATCTGTATATATAAAATATTTGTGTATATATATGCTTTTATATGTATAAAGAACAGCTGCAGTTATGTTTTGTATTTCAGCCTGCAGTGACTTTAATCAAAACCAAACTGAAAACCACCCCAAACCAAAAACTGAGCATTGAATCCCGTAATGACTCATGTATCATAGCTGAAAGTTAGAATTAATGGTGCTGTGAATATGATTGAATGTGTATAGTGAGTAAATTGGCAGAAAGTCTATTAGTTGATGTTCCTAGACATACTAAATTTGAGGTGCTTTGTGGTATATTTAAATAGGGCTGTATTTTAAGAGTTAGGGTACTTGGAGAAACAAGTTAGTGAATTATTTCATAAACAACAGAACTAGTGACATCTTTCTGCACATTTTTGTCTTTTGCCTTGAGCGTCCCTGGTTTTGCAGCTACTGGACAAGCCACAGAGTGTCTTGAATGCTAACTTCTTTTCAAATCAGGGTCACTAGACAATATTTATTTGGGTTAAAGGCAGTTGATCACATAAACCATGCTTCTGCAGGAAACCTGTCTGAAAGTAGCATTCTTGCTTGTAAGAGCATGACTTACTGACACTCAGAATAATATCTGCTTTCCTTTGTAATAGACACATTACAGTACACTCCAGTGAATATTCTGGGCCTATCACAAGCTCAGAACAGAAAGTTTATGTTCTATTAATTTATTACGGGCTCACAGTCAAGTGGCATTTAATTGTTTGCTAGGACACAGATGCAGCTCTGTTTTCTTCAGTTATGCTCCAATTTCAAACAACCAGTTCCTTCATTTTCTTACAATTACAAAGTATGGATTGAGAATTTTTTTTTTGTAATTATTTTACTGCTAATGGTGTGTGTACTGGAAATGCATTTTGACATGTAAAATCTTGGCAGCATAGCCTATTTATGGGGCAGGAGATGGCAGTAAGGAAATAGGTGGTTTAGCACATAAGCAGAGAATCATACTTTATTCTTGCCTTGCAGTTTCAAGAGTTATCTAAAAAACTGAAAAAACATACTCATTGTTTAAAATCACAAATTGATGTTTATTTTAGACCTTTCTGTTTGTTGATGTTTTTTCATTTTAGTCACGTAAATATTTAACAGCATTTGTGGTGCTTGTTTAACTATGCTTAGAGATCAGGTGAAGTAATGTTTTGCTACATGGACAAAATATAATTCACATTCTACAAAGTTCAGCTTTAGAGAAAACTATTAGTATTAGAAGAAATACAAATCTACGGTAACACTTCTGATGTTTCAAAGTACGTGTGTGTAGATTTAAAATAAATTTGGATACCATGTATTATTTTTCAGCACCTCTTATAAAGCACTACGTTCTTTGTGTTGATCCCCACTTAATTTAAGTCACTCTGGCAGCTGCGTTCTTAGGGGAGGAGGGAATGAAATAACCTTTGAAAGCCAGAACACAAACAAATAGTGTTTAACTTGTGGACATTTGTGGATATTTCAAACAATGGTGTTAATTTTGATTGCCTTTTTGAAGTAGACCCATTCTTTTTGTTCTTGATTCGGAAGCTAAACATATTGTTTGGAACTTTTCTGCAGCTGTGAAGAACAAAGTTTGTCATGCAGTAGTTTAGTAAGATGACATCAGGAGATGATTTTGACTACTGGGGCAATCTGCTTGCATTTGCCCTTGTGTAAGCCTGATAACTGGCGTGTATTTGTTTCCATTTGGTTTAAATCAAGTAAGCATTGACGGAATTGCATTCTGTGGCTCTACTTGATCCTGTTGTTCTGGACTGTTGTTATTTTGACCTGAAAATCGTTCTACTCAATCTCTGTTCTAGCTTGTTCTCCTAAAAGGTGCGCCAGGTAAGTCCTCTTATCTTTAGACAGTAGAGCATTCCTGTAAGGCTGTGGTGGGCTGTCAGTGCGTAACTCAGGGATGTTTAAATGGTGACACACCAACCAGTTCTTTGAAATTCTGGCATGACAGAAGGCCAGTAACTGCAGAGCCTTGCTCATGCTCCCTCCCCCCGCCCCCATCCCCGGCTTATGGAATACTGGAGAATGCGCAGCAAAACATGCCTAAGCACTGGGGGCCAAACTCTCCTGAGATCGTCTTACATTGCTTTACAGTATTGGCTTGCACAAACTTCTGTGGGGTTTAACTGGTAGAAATGATGACCAGCCTGAATGTTGGCATTAATGCCACTCTGGGAGGTGGGTAAGGAGCTAGTTTTTTCTAAATACATATGGGCCATAAGATATGTTCACACTTACTGGAAACTCTTTGTTTTTGCTGTGTTTTTAGTCTATAGTCAGTCCAGACAAAATATTTGGCCTACCAGGATATGTGAATCATTCTTCTTTGTAAGGCCTCATTTGTCATCTGTGTTCTGAAAATGTTTTGTATGAGGGAAACATTGAATGCACTCAGAAATTTTATTGTTAAGGTGCGTTTTTACAGCTGTTATGTAAAAATTGTGCTTTGGTAAGATCAAAATATTATTTAATTGTTTTATCCTATTGAACCACAGGAAATATACAGGGTGGGAAACTCCCAAATGACTCGTCACTCCTCATCACCTGTAGATGAGCAATGACATGCAAACTTTAAAAAAAAACAAAACCAAAACCCCCCAAAACCCCAAAAACCAAACAAAAAAACCCCCTCCAAAAAAAAACCCAACAGAAGAAACACCCCAAATATTAGCAGCTGGCTAGTTCTGGGAAAAAGAAGAAAAGTTGCTTTTCATCCTTTATGCATTGCCAATACTTAAGCTTTGAGTAGAGAAAATGCTTTAAAGTTTCTTTTATTAATATATGTACAGTACAAAACTGATGTTAAGGATTGAGTGAACAGATTGACTTGTTTTTTTCGGTTTTCGGTTTTTGGTTTGTTGGTTTTGTTTTTTTCTTTGTAGTCTGGTTTTAAACGATACTAAGGGCATATGCATGTGAATGCAGGTGAGGAGAGCACTGTCTAAAATTCTGTATAGGCTTTCAAGTGCATGTCATTACCTGAAGGAATGTGGCAGTTGCTATGAACTTGAGGGGAAAATAATGTACTAGTAGACTGTTGAGATGATCTTCCAGTCACAGAATTCTGTAAGTTTTAAACAAATTTTAAATTGAGTATGAGGTCAGGAAGTTTGATGGCATGTGATATGTATGAATGATGTCTACTGGGATGTAAGCATGTATCGCTTCATGTTCTGTTTCCTCTCACTAAAGGAGTGTGGCTCTGTAAATGCTTAGAGGCGTTGCAGAGGAACAGTATTTTCAATAACAATAAGGAATGAAAAAAGGCACTGGAAGAAGAGCTGAGGGATTATAAACGTCGTCGTCTTTTAGCGAGCAAGGGTGTACTGCGTACAGAGGAAGAATCCTGTGAAGTTAGTGGAGAGAGAACTAAGGGACTTGGAAGTTGAGGCAGCTTCTTATTACAGAGGATTGAAAAGTAGATCAGAAGGAATTGAATTTCAGAGCAAACATCTTGCATGTTGTGATGTGCTAAATTATATTTACAGATTGGAGTTTAGATGTGGGTAGCTTGAGCAAGCTATGGAACAGGAATTTGCAGTGTTGTGTGATATGGAGCTACAAATAAACATGATTTAAGGCTAATGTGAGGCAGTTGGAGAAAGGAGTTGCATGATATCTCTGCAGCACTATCACAGTGTGGGCTATCAAAAAGGCCCTTATGAGGATGATTCTGTCTTCACAGATTTCAGATTTGGGGAGGATTGTTTTGATTTGGGACAGATGAAAAAGATGTGTCTGAAGATACTGCTTTTGAAAGGAGGAGGTGAAGACAGAAGGGATTTATCCGTCTCTACTGCCTGAGCTATGTTGTAGTTCATGGGCACTGTGTGGAAAATTTCAAATGGACTGGCTTGATCATGTATTGCAAGAATATCTTGAACTTACAGAGATGTTAATTTTTAACATAGTTGGCAAACACTATTCAAAAGTAATTTTAAATTTTTGGAGTCATGATAGTTCCCTAGCTTTGGAGCGACAGTGTGTAAAATGTAAAGCAACATGAAGCTACACTGAGGTTGCAATTTAGCAGATGTGGATCTTTCAGATAAGTATGCATTTCCTTCGATTCCAAGCAAGTGCTTTTTCATAAAGATCGATGTGTTTTTTGATGCTAGGGAAATATTTCTCTTATTGGCAACTACCCAACCTGGAAACACTTTTAGAAGTGATGATTGTTTTGCTTATATGTGAGTCATACCAACTTTAACAAGTTACACTTTACTGTTTCTGTGGAGTATCTTTCTGGTATTGGAAACAACAAACCACACTACATCTAAACTTAGAGTAGACTTAAAGCTTTGTTAACCTTCACCTTGAAAATTCCAGAAAGTATGTTACCTTCTGTATAAAGAAAGTTATTTATGAAAGATTCTATTTATTGTAAAGCAAGATACATATTGTAAAGCACGCTTATTTTGGCTTCTGGTTTCTTGGCTTGAAGAGGAGACCATTTTTTTGCTGCTGTATCTTTCACACAGATGTGCATTTTATTTCTTACTTAATTTTACTGTAATCTTGCGTGTGCACATTTAATGACAAGGAAGTAGCAGAACATCCTTTACAAAGCATTTAGATACTGTACTGTGTAATCATCACTTTGAATTCTGGGAAAAAAATAATATAATATAATGAAACAGCTGAGATCCAAGCGTGTCAGAATTGAGCTTGAAAATAAACATTCTGCATTTTCAGCTGCTCTGTGTAAGATAGTCTTTTGGAACATGAAGGAAGTAATTACTATGTGTAAGAAGATACAGAGAACTTTTTATTTGATGTAAACACCATCATAATGCTACGTGTTCTATTTTGCTCCAGTGTTGATGATTACTTACTTACGCTTTCTATTATTTGGTAAGAAGACATAAAGAACTTCTAAAGAAACATCACAAAATATTCCACGTTATCTCAAGGATAAAGCTGATTTTATTCTTCATGGTTATCTTTCCTTATTTCTGTGGGAAAAGATGTATGATTTTTTAAAACCAGAATACAAGACTTTGCCTTTTCAGTCATTAACCAGACATGAAGCTCAAATCCTCAAGTTCAGAGAAAAAAATACTGCTCTGTCACAACAGAATTTATCATTCTGATATGGAGAGATCTGTAGAGCTTGTCAACGCAGCCCAGGACAAGTCCTTCTCTGACAGCGGGATGGTACAGTGAAAACAGTTGAAGGAACCTGTCTTGAAGGATTTGTCTGCATAGGGTCTCCTCCGTGGGAGTTGCCATGTGGGGGAAACAGTCTGCGTAGGTAAGGGTGTATAAGCCTTAATTAAAAATTCATTTTTTGAAAAATTATAAGAAAATATTTGTGCAATAGTACCCATAGCGTTTTCTGAGATAATCATTCTTTAAGAAATACCTGTTTCCCCTGTTGGATAGTACTGAAATAATATCCATATTAAGTGCCTTCATCTTAGTAGGTTACTACAGTAGAGTCAACAGATTTGACTTTGACTACAGATTTACAGTTTAAAAGGTCAATGGAAAAGCAAAACCAAAATGCTTTTCACCAAAACCAGCTATTCTTTTCAGCTGCCTCTTTC
>NW_009636150.1:18703-53534 GCF_000690535.1 Cariama cristata
TCTCCCCTCACCAACAGACCTTGAACTTTTCATGGGCATACCTCACTTCGCTTCTTTTGCGTGAACTTGTGAAATCGAACTTCAGTTTTCAAATTGCAAGCAAATGATTTTGTATATGGATAGTCACTGCTCCTCATATAGTCTAGACATGATGTCTAGATTGCACAGGTCTGTTTTATAGCATCTGAAATAATCTTAGATTTAAGATTTTGGGGTTTTTTTCAGCCTTCTGTTTAAGATCTATACACTAGTGAACTCAGTGACTATTTCTTTGTCTGACTTCATGCTTTATAGTGTTTGTGGCAGTTCTCTAAACATCTTTAGAATTGTGAACTCAGGCTAAAGTTGATTTTCAATATCCAGTTGTTGTTGAACACTCTTCATGGGCAGCCTGAGGATACAGTAGTTATTCTTTCCAAATACATTAGTTAAGGAGAGATAAAGTAACAGGTTAGATAGTTACTTATTACTAGCTTACAGTTCTACAGGTGTCTTCCCTACAGTTAGGCAGTGTGTGTGAGAAAACACGAAGTGATGTCTTCTCTATTTTTTGGGATCTTTCTAGATACTGAATGCAATGGTTGAGTGGAGCTTTGCTATGTATTGCCTGGTAACTTTTTCTCTGAATGGGACAGTAGCAATGTCTTGTAGATGGTGGCTCTGTGGTCTCCACTGAGAGAAGAGTACGCTGCAGACACTGATCTGTTTGAATGCCACTGCAGCAGTTGCATTCATATCTTTATGCTTCTAGGTGATTCTTAGCCTAGTGTAGATGTGCAAGTGCAGATGCACCTCTGTTCCCTGTACGGTCCAAGTTTGTCATGCATTGATTGCAAACAGAATTGTAGCTTCCTCACCTGTTTGCTTCAGAGTAAGGCAGTGTGCTTATCATGTTTTTCAGTAGATGTAGGAGACTTGTACCAGTGTAACGGAAAATGTTTCTCTGAACTGTTTTATCAGCTGGTGTATCGTGTAGTCCAATTAAATTACCTCATTTAAATAAGAAAGCTCTGAGAGGAAACTGAGGTACTATACCCATAGTGGTACTTTTATGAGTTCAGCATTGTCACATTGACTCCCTCTCCCAGCCTCTTTGCATGATATTAAGAATAAATAATCCCTGTATCTCTCCCAAGAAATAAGCTTTCCAGAAGGACCTTGAAAATCTTGAGTGAAACTATGATCAGTTCATACTGTACCTATAAACATGCAACTGTGAGGCAGCAGATGTACGTGGAATGTATGTGCAATGGCAAAGACATTGTGTAGAAATTCCAGGTCTACATTGCAAGTGTGTTGCTGTAGGTGAGGATACTGGGGTGCAGGAGGAGGTTGCTGTGACTACTCAGGGTTGCTCTGGTAGGTTCTGCTCTACGTATCATCTGATCCTCTGAGTAAGATGGTGTGAAGGTGGGCATTTGTACTGCCAAAATACAGATCATATGATTATGGGCATATTCTAGGTCTGTTATTTTATTTCTCTCTGTAGGGCTGACTTATTAGATCTTGCAACACTGAACTGATTAGGGCCTCTTCAGTTTAAATACAAGGGCCTAATTAAACTTTTTTTCAATAGTTCTGTTTGGTTATGTTCTGGTTTGGGTCATGAAGGTGTTGCTGAATGTGTTTTGTTATTTACTTTGATTGACACCATAGAGTTGGGGTTTGTTAGGATTAGTAATGAAAGAAGATTTCTCGTTGGAGATATGTTCAGGACTGGGATTTCTGCTCCCCCCCCCCCTACCCGGGAGGGGAAAGGTGCTTATAAAAATAAGCCAGGATTCAGATACCTAGCACAACTTTTTTTTTTTCCCTTTTAAATTGAGAGTAGGTATCCTGTTAAGTTTATAAGTTCCTTTTCAGTTTTATACAGCAAGTCTTGTACCTGCATCAGAAAAAATGGATTTTTGCCATTTTATTTACCTGTGATAGAGTAGTTGTTTCCAAATCAATGGATAAACATTCTAATTTTTCTGTTAATGCAAAACCTTGGATTTTTTTTAAATTTTGAAAGTAGATTTTTAACTTTGAAAGTTCTGAAGTTTGAGTACTCAGTCTTCAGTAGATTCTTTTCTGTTTTTCCATTGACAATAAACTTAACAAAAAAGTCCATGAGGATAAATAAATGATGACAGGTACAGATCCAGGATAAGGGTAACAGAATGATGTGTGTAAACCCTGTAACTCCTTTTTGTAAATTTTCTATTAAAACCTGTAGTTATTAAGTAATACAAGTCCTCAGAGGCCTAGTGTGTACATGTGCATACGCTACTTGAAAGTCATGGTGATGCCAAGCAATATTGGAAATTCCTATTAAAATTTAAAACTGCATTTACAGTATAACTGGACAGAGAATGTACTATAAAGCCAGGGATACTGTTTCATGACTGCTGAGTTTCCAATGTATTATCTGTTGAGATTTCTGAAAAACAATTCCTGTTGAAAGACTTGAAGTTTTTACCAGCTGATAATAAATTATTTCTATATGACTGTTTTGCTAAAACAAGAGAATGGCAACAAGTTACAAATGTTAGGCAGTAGAAAGTCTGCATCTTCTCTGTCTGCAGCTCTTCTCAATAATTGTCAAAATATTTTTATTCTTGTTAGAAAGCATTAAGTAACTTGTCTCAGCTGCCACTGGAAGAAAAATCAACCCTAAAAGCCAACCCTGAGAAGTTACACAAAACCAAGGGAGACCTGGAGGGCAAACAAATAAACAAACACCACCACAAAAAAACCCAACCAAACAAAACTCCCCAAACCACCACCACCAAAAAAACTCAACTAAATAAAACCCAAAATCACTTCTTTCATTTTCCTTATGTGTTTTCTAGAGAATTTTGGGGCCTTCATATCCACAAGTGGATTCTGTCATTTAATTTATTTAAGTAATGGATAGCAATAGGTTTTATAGTGTATGTGGTCAGCCACTTGAGGGAGGCAATATGTAGAAAGTGTGAGGATGAAAAGGTACGACCTGCTTCTGCCACACAAGAGTTTTTTTAGCTCTGTGTCAGGGAGACTTTTTTGCTAAATTATGTCAACCTCTGTATGGTTGAAATATTGTTCAGTGATAGGGCAGTGAGGAGCCGAGCATTGACTCTTGTTCAACTCTTCCGTAACCTTGTGATGCTCTAATTGAAGCACAATAAAAGTATGTGCCTTGCTTGGTTCTATATACTGTGCATGTAAATTAAAATAGTTCTGCATTTCCAGTTTCCAGGATGGGGGAAGGAAGAAAGCAGTAAAGACAATATCATGATTTTGTTTTGTTTGTGGGGTTTTTTTTGTGTATATGTGTGTGCCTTTTAAGAATTGTTTGGATATGTTCCTGTTTTGTTTCATTGTACCTCTGCATTTAAATCTTTCCTGCCTCTGTTAATTTCAAGTTAATATATGTTATAATTGTATTGTGCATAAGTGATATAATGTGAACCTTGGCTGGAGTATATGGAAAACTACTTCAGTTTAAAGACAAATAACTTCTTTATAAGTTGCACCTTAGAATATTTATGTTGCAATATTAAGTGTGGTTTTGTCATACTAATTGATTCAGTGTGATGTAGTAAGTATGTAGAGGATCACCTTACTAGCTATCAGTAGTACCTTCATGATTTAAAGAAAAACCTTCAAAAGTCATTGGTGGATTTTTTCCCCCTCTTATATTCTTTCACAGCACATGAGAAAGTAACAAATAAATGAGGAAATTAATCTAGCAAGGTTTTTTCCTGAGTAATTTAATGTTACTTTTATTCAGTGCCATACCTATTGGGGATACAGAACAGAAAAACAGGACTGAAATTGTAACTTGTTGCAGTGCAATAATAATTACTCTTGTCATCATGACTGCAAGAAAGTAAAAGATGAGTCATGAGATGGATTGGGGAAGATTCCTTGCATAAAGTTGAGAGGGGGGTAACTGAGAGGCAGAGAGCAGTGAAAAATAGAGGTATGTAGGTAGAGTGTGTGCCTGGCTGAGCAAGGTGGGTAGAAGCTGTGCTGTTACCTTAGTAACAGTTGATATAAAGTAGTAGATGTACCTTCAGGAAGCTGGCATGGTCTATAGGAAGATTCATATGCAAATGACTGGTAGCTTTTTCTGTTTTATTAGTATTGATGCTCCTTGGACTCTTTCCATTCTGACGGAGAGGTTCTGTTTTTCCTCTTAAATCTCCATGGAGACTTTTTGGAGTTAAAGTTAGCAGAGATTATGTACACACAACTTTGTCCTGTCATCCATAACTTCTCAGTTCTCTGAATTAATCCCAGGCATTTGTTAAGTGTGTGATGACTAGATTGTAATACTGTACATAACAAAAGAAGTGTTAGGAAGGAGAAGGCTGTTTGGCTTGGACAGTCGTTTTCTGCCATGCTCTTCTTTCAGTGTCAGGGTTCTGATTGATACCAAACGCTGGTTAGATTAGTAAAGAAGCTTGCAGCTCATAAATTTAGAGAGCAGCTCTCATCTGTATATGTATTTCAGTTATTTGGCATACTAAACCAGAAAATCAGATAAGTTGCTTTCAAAGTACTCATACTTTTGCTAATAATAGAGTGATAAAACTTTTTACTTTGGCAAATAGATTGTTTGTAAGACAGAGATTTTTGGGTTTGCTTACAATATTTATCAAATAGAATACCTGTTAATCTTTTGTTCTTGTGGACCAGGCTTATGTGTTAAAATGTCCCTTGTAGAAGTGGTAGTGGAAACAATTTTCAATGTATTATACAGCATATTTCCTGGATTTTGAGTCTTAACTTTACAATAGTTTCTTATTTCTAAAATAAGATACACTAAGATAGGTATTTCTAAAATATATACTATATATGCCCTTGTTGCATATGTATGGTTTTTTTGGGTAACATCTGAAAATATTATCATCATAAACAAACTAGTAATTTTTTCTTTTCTCCAACCCCTGTTCATGGTCTCTGTATCAGACGTTCCAATGGAAGAGGTGTAGTTTGTGTAATTCATCTGTGTTGTGGAGGGATTTTTTTTTTTTTAACCCCTCAGTAGCCACTGGTTATGTAGGGGAGGTTGGAAAAGTGAGGGAAGGATAAACTTGAAAGTGTAGGGGTTTTTCCTTAGGTTGTGAAAATAATTTCCTTAATGGATAAAGCAGTTAAACAAGATCTTGCAGGTCCAGTGAAGAGAACTTCAGGGTTGATTATTATTAATATTATGATGGAATGATAAAGCTGGAAGCTTTTACATTACTTCAGAATAAATATGACATAGAATACTCTGGCTTTCAGTGGATTCATTAACTTAAAAAGGAGAGGTTTTGGACTGGCTGTTAATACTGATGTGTTTGGTTCTAGTATAATGGTAGCAGAGTTTAGTACTTAATTTGTCAGGTTAAGGAATACCGAGGGCTAGAACAGCACAGTAATTTTACAGCTGATGAATCGTCCCTGTAAGAAACTTTTGTGTTGTCATGCTGTCTTGGCAGTTTTCAACTTGTGTAACAGCCACTTGAAGGGCATGTTTAAGAACAGCCCTTGGGCTTTTTGTACATAACACTGAGGATTGGTCTTAGTATGAATAAGGGAAGTGGAAAGGTGGCTTATAACCAACTTCCACTTGCCCTCTGGTCCTGTGCTGCTATTCTGGGGCAACTGGCCAAGCTTACATAATGTGAAAGACTTGCTAGTAAACCACATTATGTGAAGATAGAGAATACATGCAATTTGCAACAATTTGCACATATTATGGAAAAGGTTGCATTTAACAAGTAGCAAAGAAACAAAGTTATGTTATGGACTTGCTTAACAATGTGAGTATTTTATAATAATGTGCATCTCAGTAGTCTTTAAAAAAAAAAAATTCAAAGTACTTTCAGACATGTTAGTCTCATATGACAGATTCTTCATTCATCAGGAGTTGAATTCTTGCTGATTCTTTCCCCGACTAGAAAGTAGTAGTTCCCCTGTACTCTCCTCATCCCAAAGGCATTGTACGTTCTAAAGAATGTGAAAAGTATTTCTTAAAGTAAATTCTTTTGTACTCAGAGAAAAGAAGCTTCCACTGTTTAAATATTTAAACTTTACTGAAGAACAAAATAACCTTTTAGTATCATTTGTAGTTAACTCAGATTACATCATTCTGATTGTTCTGTACATCTTATGTAGAACATTTTCCTACTAATTTCAGTTTTTAGCTTGTACATCTCTACTATTCCTACATCTAAAATGTGCTCTTCAAAAAAAAAAACCAAAAACCAAAAAAAACCCAAAAAACCCCCCAAAAACCAAACCAAAACCCCAAACCCTCTCACCTTTAAAAAGCAAAGAACCCCCTCAACCTTTAATGTTGTTGTTCTCTTATAGTACACCTTTGTTAGTAGTACAGATGAGGCTAAAGCCATTCTTCTATGAATGTTCACAGCTCAGTGTGCTCTCCTCTCTCCTTCCCTTTCTCTGCAGGACTAAGGTGCTCACCAATTGATTATTGCTTTCAGTGTGTCAGGACCTAATTTTTCCTTTATTCATTATTATTAATTTGTCATTTGAAGCCAGTTTTTAAGTGCGTTCTCTCTTTGGCATGTTGAGCTACAGCATTAGCTATTCTCCAGAACATAATGAAATGATTGGAAGTTATTACTACTAAGGGAGAGAAAGCATCTACCATTCTTCCAGATATAAAACATTACTATAATTCAAGCCAAGTAGGATAAATACCCCAAAATTTTCTTTATTAAATATCTAAGTCGAGTGCCTAAGCTTTTATCATGAAACGTTGGTATGTGTGAAGATATTTGTAGGTTTCTCTCTTCAGACGTGACTTGCATTTGAAGGCTCTTTTTGTTCCTACTGAAAACAATAAAACTCAGTGCTGGTATGCATTGGTTTAAAATATATAGCATTTATTTATATGCACAACTCTTTGTTTTCTTGCTTGTTTTGTAAGTGCTATGTGATGTAAAGTATTCTGATGCTTTTACCCATGCAGAAGAACTCCGGGCGGCTACTGAAGTTGAATCCATTTGTTACAGTTACTGTGTAGTACTGTGTGTATGCCTGTCCCAAATTGGAATTGATCCAATAAAGAAGTCTTTGAGGTAGTCCATCAGAATCCACAAAGTTGCTGAAATAAATGTGCTGTATTTAAGCTAATATGGAGTAATCGCATCATCTCTGAAACTAACAGTAGTTTGACATAGGTGAGGATTTTTAAAAAATTCTATTTAAAACTTAAAATTATTTAGACTTAGGTCCATTCCTTTTTTTGTTAACTGGAAAGAAAAAAGTTTCACCTCTTAAGGTAATGTTTACTTTTAAACCTTCCTTTAGATTGTACATTGTCTATCTCAAAGCCGTATTAGATCATTCATTCTTTTGTTAATGAATCACTGGAATTATTTGTTTGACAATGAATCACAAAGCAGGTTTGAAGCTTATTGAGGAGTGTATTATTATCAAATTTGCATCACAAATGCTACATTCCTACATGTATTTCATTGGGTTTCATTGCCTTACTGATCCTGTTCTTCTTCTCTGCTTCTTCTTTCTCCCCTCCCTGCCTCGTTTTATCTTGTTCTCTAAAAGGACAACTTGAATTCAAGCTTACTACATTTGATAGCCGTTGCGTTTTCTTTTCTATTGCTTGAGAGTGATAATTTGCCAAGCCCAGCATTTTTGTAGATAAGAATCTACTGTAGCTATAAAGTGCACCATTTACTAACTCACACACTATTTCTTACAACTAAGATTAGATGTAAAAATGTTTTGATTACACTGAAATTACCTGGGTAGATGGTCAGTATTCTATTAAAAGCAAAATTTTACAGTGTAAAATTAGCTGAGAATGTAGATAGTAGCTTCTAGGTCATCTTAAAGAAAAGCTGATCTGCTAGTGCCTGGAAGTACTCTACATTGTGGAGGTCGATCATTCAAGTTTAGGGGTTAAATTATCAGTAGTTTCTAATCTTACACTTCTTCATGTCATATAGTCAATGTTCATGTGAATCAGATTTTATTTACAGGTGTATTTTGATTTTTCAGTAAATTCTATGTTATCTTCAAGAACTTCCTTCCGTTCTTCAAACTATTGCAGTAGTATGTCCCTGTCATAACGATATTATCGATGGCATCTTAGGTGGCATTAACAACACTTGACATCTCTAAGAAAATAGAGTTCTGAACATGTTGGTCCAATCAGTAAATCCCCAAAATACGTTTTCTCGTATGTGTATACATAGTTAGCTTAGCATCTCTGGCTGTTTCTGAACATACTTGATTCCTGGTAGAAGAAAATCGGGTAAATGTAAGCTGCTGTGAAGTAACAACTGAGAAGTTCGTAATGTGTTGAGATTTTAATTTATCCTACTTCATTTTGTATGGTTCATAATGCCCTGGTTAGTTGGCTAGAGGATGTTCTTTGTGGAGTAGTGGGGATTTAGGGCTAACGACACCATCAGTCTTAAGAGAACTGCAAAATCTGTATTGCCTTTGGCATTTGCTTGAATTTGTTCTAGATTTTTTGTGATCGCTGTTTGTTTTTTTTTTTTCCTTTTTAGAAGAGGAAAAACATGAAAAAGCAGAATAGAATAACATAAATGTTTCAGTACAATATAGAATTTATGGGTGAACAAAAAAGCCAAGTCTATGTACATTATATTAACAGGCATAAGTTTTAGTTTACTCTGTGTTTTGACACTGTTTATAAGTTTGTTTCTGTATAGGCATTTTTTTCCCTGAAGACCTATGAGCTAAACAGTGTGCAATCAGGATGTATACCTTTTTTCCTTGTTCATAACCTTCCTTTTGTTTCTACTTGTCAGGATGTACAGGATCTAGCCATTGAGATGTAAAGCTGTTTCTTAATGGCTGTGATATTTGGGTTTGCTCTTGCTAGGCAATGTCAAGGCTTTCAGCAGCCTCTGCTGCCCTCTCCTGCTGTGCTTTCTGGCTTTGGTTCTTGGAAAAATGAGTGACTTTCAGGATGAAGCAAGGACAAAATGGGCCCTTCCAGCTTTGGAAACTGATAGGGTGAAGGGTTCCAAGCACCCTGATGCTCTTCCATAAAACTGAGATATTTATAGCTAAATACAGGTTCCCCTGCCTCCTAAAGCATATCAATATTAGTTTGAGGTCTTTCTCCACAACCCCTAACACCCTACTTAGATTAATCTGAAGGTAAATAAAAACCATGTGAAATTGTCATGCCAGTTGTGATGGTAGCATAATTTCTTATATTTGAAGAGGTAGGCTAATCTTACATGTCCAGGAACTTCTAATACACTTTTTGATATTCCTGGGTCATAGGTAGTAGGAAAACCACTTTCGATTGTATTATTAGTGGTGCAAGAAGCATAGATACTGAGTATGGAAGCTAACATTTTGTATGTAATTTGGATGATTTAGGCAATGTCTGACCAGATGCAGGCTAGAAAAACAGCTTGCTTTCCTTTTAAAAAAAGGCATAATCTCTCATTTCGTAAAATGTTTGCATATATAGTTAAAATTAGGAAAAATAGTATTGGAAAGGTTTGAAAGTGAAAATACTGTGTAAAGATACATAGTAGGGTATGAAAACTACTTTGATAATTCTTTCTCTAGGAATTAATTGCGCTGAGAATAGTTGGTGGTAGCACTAAGGAAGGGATTAGAAGCCTGTCCTGGAAAAACAGTCATGTGGGGTTTTGCATGTATGCCATTAAATGGTATAACAGTATCTTTAAGGGCTCCTGTTTTGGATAACAAACAAAAACACAGTTTAGAGAGAGTGTTTGAAAATACGTTTAATTGAGTGTTGTGTAAATATGCAATGAACAACTAGGACTTGAATGACATTGTACAGGACAAAGAGTACTTAAAGGACAGGCCTCTGTGGGAAAAGTAATGTTTACTTCAGGAAGTATCATCTATCAGTTTGACAAATAAAGCTTAACTGGCATAAATTTCTATTCTAAGAAGTTGCTTATGTAAAGACATTACTAGAATCTTGTTGCATAGTGAATCTTTTCTGAATATATTGATCTGAAATGGCAAGTATCTATTCTGTCTTTTTTATGCATTTGTTCTAGCTAGCCATATTACAAAATATGTTTTATTTCTCCAGCATACTTTTGGCTTTGAAGTTCCGGTACAAAAGGCAGCAGCATTTTGCTAATTCAGTAGGCATGTGTCTCAGGTGGAAATTGGTCTGACAGTCCTGAAAATAAAAATACCATGTAAGTTGTTATCTCTCCTCTGGGGAACATTGTAGGTGCATTTATGATATTATCAGTGGCTGCTGGCAAGTGTTTGACTGAGCAGGCTTTAGCTTCATATTCTTCCCACAGCTGAGACAAGTTCCTTTTCCTCCGTGCCACAGGTGATGAGGAACTTCACGAAAGGATTTGGAAAGGCTGTGTATTCTACAATAGGCATTGAGTATTTAGTTGGATGCCCAGTGCGCACTGATTGATTCTTATTTTCTGGGTCTAATTTGGGTCAAAACTCATCCTAGAAAGAGTTTTAATGTTCTAAAAGTAAAGCTAGGTAATACCTTGTTTAAACTCTGCATGCTAGGCTGTACTGTTTGACAGAGCATTTGGTAGGTTTCGGATAACCCTGAAGTTGAAAAAAATCTGTACTGAATTAAGGTGACAACATGCATAAGGAAGGATATCTTGGAATAGTTTGATGGGGTATCATCTTGATGTGTCACTTTCAGCATGCAGAGAAATCCTTTCCTCTTTGTAGTTGTGGTAATCTGGAAGGATACATTTAAGAACAGTTGGAAGTCATTTGGCGATTTGACACTCAGACTGTATTACACATGCAAGTCCCACAGGATTTCAAAGTTTGTAGGGCTTTTGCACTTTAATATCCTTTTGCGTGTAGTGGCAGGGCTGGATGATAGTGTAGCACTTTCATTTGGAGGTTGCATGTTAAAGACCATGGTGTCTGTAAGCCCCCAGGGAGTCTTCAGTGATAAACTTCTAGGTCTGGAATCTGGGAAACAATGCCATAAAGATTTGCTCTTATTTTGATTTTTGTGTTTTAAAACTAAAAGTACCACTTCTAATTAAGGATTTATAGTGGAGTTTCAGTTTTGTGATAGGCATCTGAATAAACTGTGGTGTGTGTGGTCCCAGGTAATGATTCTTAATACTTAACATGTCTATCGAGTGTTATGATTGTGGTATATGCTGAATCCAATTCATTACAATTATTGTTGACTTAGACATGCAGACACTCATAAATGGCACATAGATCAAATAGAAGGCATACTAGAGTCATAGCCAGTAGCTGGGATTGGAATATGGTAGCTTTGTATGTATATGTGAATGCGTTTTTTGTTTGTAAATAGCATAGTTTTAATAGTAATGAATATGGTGTGCCACTGTTCTTTACCATTTTGCAATGTGTACGTATGGATTATACACAAAGGTGAAGCAAGTCCTTGACATTCCTAGTCATTAGTCATTTATGTCACTTTTGTGTTTTTTCAGCATGTTTGATCTAACAGCTTAGAGCTTAAGGCGAAGACGATTCTAACCTAAGCCAATGTTCTTTATATACAGGTGATGCTTATTTCTGGAAGGATTTTGGGATAGTCTTTCCACAATTGAACTCCTGTTCAATGATTTTTCCCTTGGAACTTCAGATGCAGTTTTCATTTAGTTTGTTTCGGGAGGTAGGAGTGGAGTGTTGGCCTTGGTTTCTTTCCTAGACTAGTTTTTTTCCTCGTTTGTTTTGGGTTTAAAATATCCTTTTTTTTTTTTTTTTTAAAGTGTTCTCTCTGAGTGACTGCTTGTCACTGATAGGTAGGTGGCTCTCCCAAATTAAATATTTGAAGTTTAGTAATGTTTAGTCATGTAAAGCAGATTTTGCCTGAATGTGCCAGAATGAAACGACTCACTCTGATACATCTGGTTCTGTTCCACTATTAAAATTCTTGTAGGGTTCAAAAATAAGAACAAAAGGTAACAGAGAACACCAGTACAGAACAGATGTCCCTGGTTGTACTTTTTTTTGTCTGTTATTCCAGAACGATAAAAATACTTTTGGATATGGTTGATATAATTTTTCTACAGAATTATAGTATAAAACAGAAGGAAGGCTTCCTGAGCCCTTTAATGATATTTCTTCTAGAATGCATTTTTCACTTAAAGTATTACAGAATTTGTAGTGTTGTATTTGAATGTAGCCCACATGAATATGAATACACCACTTAAACTTGAAAACTCGAGAATAGGGCGTATTTTCCTTGTACAGACTCTGTAGACGGAACATTCACGCTCCATGCATGGAGAATGAGGAAACACATGTATGCGTTAGCTGGAATGCATCTGGCACATCTTTTCCTTGGGGAGATGGAGTGTTCCATAGCTGTGAGTTGTTTTCTTTTCAAAGTGGCAGAAGAAGTTGTTTTATATTTGTTCTTTATCCAAGATACTCTGGGCTTCCCAAACTCTTCTTCTGCAACTTGAGGGCTGACTCCATCTCGTACTCCATATGTGTTGTATCCCGGTTACCACAGAGATGGAAATGTTAAGGTGCTCCACCAGTCATCCTTTATCAAAACAAAAATGACCAACATCTTTACGCTGGAAGATTACCTCTCTGTCTACATGATAAATTTGACAAATGATTCAGCATCAAGTCATTCAGTGAAATCCAGAAAGACAAAGTGAATACATGCTTGAAGTGCTACATTTTCAAGACCTCACACCTTGGGGAGCATGGCCACTTGTGCTGGGATATTGAAATGAAGAAGCCAGAACTATGACAGTAGCAGTCGTCCTTCTTACCTGTGAGTTCTAAATTTGCCTCCACAAGACCTGCATTCATTTTCTGTGGCTACAGTTCAGGCATTCAGCTGGTATATATCGATTACAATATGCTATTACAAAGGAAAATAGTATAAATTTTATTTTATCCTAAGCAGGTTTGTCTTTACTTTTCCAATGAAAATTCCTCACCTTTATGAAGTAATATGTCAGAACCTTTCCAGAAGGTGGTCTGTGTTGGAACCATTATTTTCTTCTTGGGAAAGGTGTACTGCAGTGGTTGAACTTGCTGAAGAAAGTAGAGGATGTCCTTCAGTGTGGAAATGGAACCATGTTTTGTGGTCATGTTTTATCATCTGTCTGCAGCCTGGATGTCATTGCCTGTTAAGGAAATCTGATTAACCTCCTGAATCTTCTGTGTGGTGTGTTGACCCCAGCCCATTATCAAACCCTCACCCAGTTGTTTCCTCACTCCCCTACAGTGGGATATGGGAGAGAATCAGAAGGGCAAAAATGGGGAAAAACTTGTGGGTTGAGATAAAGACAGTTTAGTAACTGAAAGTGGAAGAAAGGAAGGAAAACAAACAGACAAAACCAAGAAACTGATGCAAAAGTAGTCAGTCTCTGTGTCCCACCAGCAGACCAAAGCCTAGCCTGTCTCCAAGCAACATCTACTTTGGTTGGAAAAACTCCCCCAGTTTTATTACTAGCATGACGTTACATGGTATTGGAATGTCTCTGGTCATTTTGGGCCAACTATCCCAGCTGTGTCCCCTACCAACCTCTTGCCCACTCGTCACCCTACTCACTGTGGCGAGGCAGAGCGAGAAACAGAGAAGTTCTTGGTGCTGTGCAAGCACTGCTGAACGACAGCTAAAATGTTGGTTTCTTATCAACACTGGTTTAGTCATACATCTAAACCACAGCACCATATGCGCTGCTATGAAGGAAATTAAATTTATTGCAACTAGACCCAGTATACTCTGTCCCTGAAAGTCTCCAAATTCTGTCATTTCACTGCTTACAGGGTAAATGGGGAATTCTGGGTTTTTAGGAAGTGAACACTTGGTTTAATCCTTCTTCTTAGCTAAGCCTTCCAGGTTCAAAAGCAAGCATTTGAAGCACGAGGCTGACTTCAGCAAAGGCATTTGTTCCTTTGCCTCAGTGCAGTTGGGCTGTCAGACCATTTCACACTGCTTTCCTGAAGTGAACAAGCTGTTGTTCTTTGACTTCCTGCCCACTGAAACCAGGCAGAATTATTTCTTGCTCAAAATTGTCTTCAGGACATTTCTTCAGGAGTTATTAAAAGAGATCATCTCTAGATGATACCGGTCTGTGGAGTTAGCTGTTGTGCAGAAGCTGAACACTGTACCAATGCAAGTTTTGGAGTAATTTGAGTTATTCTTGAATCCTTAGTGAGGAGACGTCTACTTCCTATGAAACTGATTCCAGTCTTTAAGTTTGGTTCTGCGATTACATACTCGGTTAACCGCTATGGTAAATCAGTATGTCTTCCTTCTAAGACAGATGACCTATTTATCTTATGTGACTCATTGCACCAAATGTTACCTCAAATGACTTCAAGTATCTGGAATCGTTCTGAGTTCTCCTGACAAGCATTCCTTTGGTGAATGGGTCAACGTTGCTCAGATTTACTGTGATAGTACTGTTCAGCACTTGTACTTCCCCGAATCATCCAAGAAAAGTGGCATCAGATGTGTTTAATCAGAGTTGGGAAGCTCATTTTCAGTGTTATGTTGTGCAGGGACTGTGGTCTTGGCTAGAAAAGAAGTTTTACATCAGTGCAGTAGGGTTCTGGACTCTGAAATGAGTGAAAGCTTAGATGTGATGAGCAACCTCACTGCCTATTACTAAATTGGCAGGTAACATGATGCGAAGTCATTTCTCTTTTAATAAGCGAATTGTTTTTTGGGGTAGGTACATGGAAGCTTACCTGTCAGCAGTTCACCCATGTGGAGCTTCAAACTCTGATGTGCAAGTTTGAGGTGTCTTGATTCTAAACCATGAGCAGCAGACATGATATTCTAATTATGATGTTGGAAGTGGTGTATTGATCTGTTTTCCTTCCTACAACAACTGAAAGCTCTTCTGCTCCTGAATGAGTTTGTAGCCAAACTTTCTTGGATATGCTCCTGATTACATCAGGGTGTCTGGCCATAGTTACGTTTTTCTGGTTCCGTTGTTAAAAGTCTTTCTAGCCCAAGGAAAGACAATGTATGTCACTGATAACATATTTTTTTTTTAATATAGGTGAGAAAAATTTGATATTTGAACTGTCTGCAATTTTTGTTTTGTGTGAAAGGGTAGAGAAAAGTCAAGGCCTTGCTTAGCCTTGTAGTCTTTCACATGTGTGTATGCACCTTATTTTTCAAGACTGATTGAATGCGTTTCTTATTCTGCATTAGAATGTTCTCCAGTCTCAGGTGACAAGGTATTCAGCACTGTGTGAGCATCGCATTGCTCAGGCTCTGGTTCTTGGTAAGTAAGCTTCCTGTAGTGTTATTCCATGTCTGTTTCCTCTTATCATGGGTGGAGTGTAGTAGTCTGACTTTTTCTGTCTCAACTAACTGAATTGTGAGGCTTTCTATGAGTTAGAATTCATATTAGGTAATTTAATTTACATCCCAGCAGGGCTTCAGAAGCATGCAAAAGAGTGTTCTTAGCTGATGTTTTCTTCAAAAACTACTGTATAACCAAAGCTACTGTATAACCAACTGTATAGCTCTTGAAGAATCACCACCTAGTGCCTTTCATACCACTGAACTCTTCTTGCTGTTATATTAAGAAGACATTCTATATATGGACTACGTAAGAATACCACAAAACCAAAGACAATGATTTATTTAAGTTTAAAGAATGTCTATTATTAGGCTACAGCTGAGAACAGATTATGGTAAGAACTGTTTTTTGTGGCTGTTAATAAAAATGGCTTTTATCTGTGTGGGGACACAGGAACTTAAACCCCTTGGTGTAGACATTTCACTCAGACATAAGGTAGCTGTATGGGTGTTTTATCTATAGCTTTGTCACTTGTGGTTTTGAGCAATTAATCTTTCACTGAGTATAAAATGGGGATGTCCCTGTTTTGACAGGTCATCTGTCACCATGGTAACCAAAGATAGTTACCTCCTTTATTAAAAGTGTTGCAGTATCATAATGGAAAGTGTTCTGCAAGTTGAAGCATTAAATTTGTGTTCTGACATCTAGCACAAGAAAAATGTCTTCTGAGTAGAGCTGTTAGGCTGAAGAGAAATTAGCAGGCAAAAATCTTTGAAAACTAAACAGTCTCTCTTTAAATATAATGGTCCAGGATAATGATGTATTTAGTGGGCAAAAAAAAGAAAAAAGTCAGGGCATGGACTGTTAGCTTCCCTCTCTGCGAGTCACCCATGATAACAGCCTCACGCTATGCGTGTTCTCACATCACATCATGTGACCACTGCTGGGTTACAGCCAGTTTTCTGCACTGAGGTTCAGGGCTGCGTCTGCAATTGGTGTAGGATAAATATTTTATGTCATAGTAATAAAGCAGCTCAATCAACACAGCAGCAGTCATTATAAGATTCTGAAATAAAACTTTGGTTTTTAGAAACTGTAGTAGTAGATGATATGGATGCTACTCCTTTAAAAAGTATAATTCCTGAGACAGTTAACCAAAATTGAAAAACTTCAGATCTGAGGCTGACGTGATTCTGTTCATGTAACAAAATATGCAGTAACGACTATTGGATCTCTGTGTGTGTGTGCTGTTGCATTTTAACTAACAAGATCCCACCTATTGAAGTCTGTAAGGTCAGGCTAATCTGGGGAAAATAAAAGCTGAAGGATGTTAACTTGTAGTTTCTCCTTATTTATGAGTGTCTTAAGCATTGCATATTAAATCTGAACCTTACATTTTTACTTTCTTTCTGTATTTAAAATGGCACACTTTTGTTTTTCTTCCCCTGACTCCCCTTAAGGAGCTTGTATGTGATGCGTAAGATTATTCATAAGGAAAACAAGGTAATGCAATTTTCAACTGAGATATTTATGTGGAAATGGAATAATGTAGTGAATTCTGTGCAGTGTGTTGATCAAAGAGAGAATGATTGTGGTGTAACTTAGGTAACTCAAATAACATCTTTCTACCTGGTAGAAGAATTAGAGGAAGCTCTTTGGTTATCTGTTACTATAGTAAGCTCACTTTATTTGCTCAGCTAGATTTGACATTAGCACCAAACCAATAAAGATGTTAAAAAACGGATTATGCAGGTCTACCTCATTAGCAAGCTGATCTTCAAGGAGATTAGCTGATATAACTTAACTCTGTAGAAAGAGCCAGCATTTTTGGATGTATGAGTAATCTTTCAGGTAATTTACATAAAAAAAGAGAGATCTAAGTAATGACAAATGCCTTGGCTTTAAAACATTGATTTGTGTGTTTGGTTTTGTTTTTTTTTATTTTAAAAGGAAAACCCATTTTCTTACTAGCTTTTTGTATGTTATAGATAGCTGAAAAATGTTTGGTTGTCAAAATATTTTAAAAACATTCACAAAAATAACTTGAAATACTGTGACCATTTATCTCTATTTTTGTTTGGAGGTCAGATACACGAAGCTATGTAAACCTATAACTGTGTGTTTCTTTTGTTACTATGCTTATGTTCTTTGCACAGGTCAGTTTACTTTAAAAGGTATATGAAGATTTAGGGAAAGGTAGAATGTATTTAAAAGTTTAAAAGTGGAAAAAAGTGTCTGATTTGTAGTGAAGATTAATCTTTCACTAAATACAGAGTCTAAACCTTCTACTTCAAATATGTAAACCTGGTATAGCTAGAACTATGTTCTAGTGCCGTATTTGCTCTTCCTCATGGGATGGAAAATCTGGGCAGAATCTTCTTTCTGTCTCTCAAAAAATGTGCTCTGTGCTCACTTATCATGGGTCTGTATGTTGGTGAGCTCTACATTGAACTGAAGTTATCAGCCAGCTCTGGGAAGTGTTTTGCTTACTCTTTTGCAACATTGCATTCCCTGCTAATTAGATACATCCGACTCCCTGGTGCCTTTGAAACAAGTCAACGCTTGAGAAGACACATTTGGTCTTGTACAGTGACAGTTTTCCTCATCAGCAAAATTTTCAGGTGATAATTCACACTGCTAATCTAATTTTATCTTTTTCAAAGATAGACTGCGGTAGGGGTAAGATTCCTCATGCAATCTGAATATTTGCTTGAAGTCCTTCTGACAGTAGGTCTTAAATGATGTTACACAAACCATTCTAATTTTTGGAGCAAAAGAAAAATTTTTGTTCCTCTTGGTGATTGGTTATTAATCTTTTGAACAGGGAAAGTATGTAATTTTATGTATTTTTTGAGAAACACATTTGCTTTGCATTGTTTCCACTTTTTATTTAGAGATGCAATAGGCATGAAATCTTTGTCTTTTATTCTGGAGTGCTCTTTTGAATCACCACTTTTATGAGAACTTGTTTTACAGCTCTTTCCTTTTTGACTGAATTTGAATTCTGTGACTCCATCCCTCAAACTAAACCAGTTGCTCAGTCCATTGGATACCAATGTGTGCTTCAAGGGAAGTCTCATTGTTTGCCTTAGAAAAATGTCTTTGTCCAAGAGTTTACACAGCATTTACAAAACAAGCCCCAGCCCCAAACTTTATGTATGCTTATTCCACCCTGTATATTCAGCTACTGCTGATCTTATTCTGTCAAATAGATGAGATCTAATATTACTCTGGTAGCATGTGCGTCAGTTTTGGAAGCATTTCTTGAACTCAAGACACTGTTTCTGTAAAACAAATTTTTCCCTACTTGGATCTTAGAATAAACAATACAAATGATACATTGAGTTTATTAGTAACTTTATCTTACTGATATGTTTCAGGTTTTGTATTCCTACTTTTATTGTAAGTATGTTTATAGCTAACAGCTGAAGGGAGTGGAGAGAAGCTGATAGACTAACACAATATGCACTGCATAAGCCTCATATCCTTAGGAAACCAGCTGGGGAAGGGTGAAGATATCCTGTGAAAGCCAGAGAGCTAGCAGTTCAGAAGATGCTGAAAGTACTGAGTCTGACAAATTTTGTGGAAGTAGGTAGTCTAACAGAAGAACTGTACAAGTATTCAAAGTTAGAAGAAGGTTTGAGCACAATAAAAATGCTCTTGCACACCAGACTGCTGTGAAGCAGACGTTACAGATGCAAGAAAAATTTGTCAGTGCTCAGACCTTATTAGACTGGGATTCTAACGAGTGGGATCAAGTCCTTTAGGAATTGAGGCCTCAGTAGCTTGTTGCTGACAGGGCTACTTCCTCTCCTCATCCAAATTTTCCATGTCTTTTTCTAGTGAAGTTTTGTGGATTTTTTTGTTTGTTTGTTTGTGTGGGTTGTTTTTTTTGGGGGTGGGAGAGGGGGGGTTGACTTGATTTTTTCCCTTACTCTAACTTGTTATTTAGCATTTTTTAATTGAAAATAGAATTGCAATATTAGGAAACTTCTTTGGACTTTTTATATAGGATTTAGTCTGCAGCTTGCCTAAATTCTGTAGGGTCTGAAAGGACCTATTGAAAATTTAATTTCATGATCATATAT
The DNA here is from genome assembly GCF_000690535.1 of Cariama cristata. Classification (NCBI taxonomy): domain Eukaryota; kingdom Metazoa; phylum Chordata; class Aves; order Cariamiformes; family Cariamidae; genus Cariama; species Cariama cristata. Next base: position 38,037 of record NW_009636150.1, read on the forward strand.
ACAGATTTTCAAAATGAATAATTTGCTATGATACCTTAGATGGCCCTTAAAATGAAATTACTTTGAGCAGTGTTGTCTTTTTTTTCTTTGAAAAGATGAGAGTCATGTACCATAGTGTCACAGAAGGACTCTCCTTTTGTGTTGGCTTTGTAAACTTGTTTATCACTGTTCACACAGGTATGAATGACGATTTCAAAAACTCCCTGAACTGTATTCTGAACATTTTCAATAGAGCATATTTACATATTTACATATACAGTTTGCTGGGCTTGAATTTTGTTTATGATTGTTATCTGTATGATGTCATTCGTAGATATAAATATGACTCTCTCTATTACCAAGCATGATTAGACGCTTCCAAAAGCTGTAAGATGTTACTTTGTATATCTGAACAAATAGCATATAGTCAGTAAAATGATAAATGTGGGATTCCACCCCCCGACTCCCTCCCAGTTTAGCTTTGTTTCTACTCTGCTCCTGGGAAGGAAAAAAAAAAAAAAAGAGGTTAAAACATGCTTGAACTTAAAAGAAAAAGTAAAATAAGTGTTTCAGCATATTTAGGTATGTTTTAATTATTGCATTTGGGCCTGAATCTTCATATTCAGGAATCCTGTAAATGCATACTGATACAGAAGAACTGTTGTAGATGTGTTCTGCCTTACCTATTATACTCCTATGAAGTGATTTAGAAAAATAAGTTTCAGCAGATGAATAGACTTCTTTGAGAGTAAATGTAGAAAGCCTTTTTGTGAAGTTGTTTCTTTGCTGGATTTTAGAATATGAGTAGCTTTTCTTTATACTCGACAAAATGAGATTACAGTCGCAACTACTTACAGCTCTGGACTGTAAATATCTGTATACTTATTCTAACCTTTCAATTCATGTTTGGTTAAAGTCAACCAAACAAAAAGTAAAAAAGGTAAAAGAGAAGTATTTACTCAAGCTAGTTTTGTATAATGTATTCAAATTTTGTATGCTGAAGTGGCTGTTGATTAATATGTTGAAATAATATTGAAAAAGTGAAATTGTTTTAGGGTAAAATTATAATCTTACAGTTATGTTTAGGAAATTTCAAAGTGGAGCTTAATTTTTAATTATTGAGTGTATCAGTTAAATTGAAGGATGATCGTAGGAGGAAGATAACTTACTGAAGATAGAAATAATTTAATAAATAGGGCAGTGTTATTTCTAAAGCAAAGCAATACACTTTCTTTGTTAGAACTGAGAAGCTGCCTAAGAGTTTCTTTTTCTTCTGTGAGCAGTGTGAGAAGCTGTAAGACATTGATTCAGAGTGCAAAGCTGAGTACAGTTTTGTCATCTTTGTTTTTACACCTTCCTTGAAAATAAGTAAAAAAGATTTTTTCCAAGGCAACAGGGAAGTCTTGTTCGGTTTGGTGTGTTCAAAAGAATGTTTGTTTAACATAGAATGTTTATTTTGAAGTCTGATCTTCCCTTCCTATCCAGAAGCTGGCAAAAGTGATTTGTTTGCAAACAAGAAGGGGAATTGTCGGTGAGCAGGAAACTTTCTCTTTGCCAACCCCCCAAGCTTTTTTTCAATTTCTTGAATATTATGCCAACTGTTAGATAGAGAGTAACTTGGGAATGATTTAACAATCACTGTTGCTTTCTCTCATCTGTTACTTCCTTTTAAGACTTTTGCAAAGCCATGTTACTGTTCACCCAGCAAAAATAAAGTGTATGTCCTGAAGTGTATTACATCCCAAATTTGTATTTGGAAGGAAGAGTCCTGAGATCCAGCTGTTACAGCCAAGCTGTGTTAAGTGTATCAGTAACTGATCCAGATAAAATTTTGGGGGAGCTGGAATCCTAGTAAAGGTGGACGATGATGGTGCTGAAGGGTTCTTCAACGGTAACCGAGACCTTTATATGTCCTCGGACAGAAAAGTGTTTTAAAGGACACTTCGTGTTATTGCAGAAGTTCCTACATAGGCTCTTAAAAACAGTAGATGCAACAACAGCAAAAAGAAACACATTTTTACAGAACTTGCAGTTGAAAAGTGTCAGTGAGGTCACTGTCAGTGGTCGCTATGATTTTGGTCTTAAGCTCGGCTTTCAAAATGAGATGACACTTTACATGGCTAACAGCTTTTCAGGTATGATACCGACTTGGTGACATTTGTTCTGTGGCTCTTCAGAGGGGTTAGAAGCTGACGGAGTCCTGGCCAGCCAAATCATGTACAGTATCAGTCAGTGCTGTTGTGTCTGATACTGAGCAGTATTAGAGGGACACCATTGCACTGGGTAAATATGCATCTAACCTATGGTGATGATTGTAACATCCCTATTTGTTCCCTCTTCTTCCTTTTCATTCTGCCCATGTTTCCCTTTTCTCTGATTTCCTTCCTCTTCTGCTTTTTATGGTATTTATCCATTTTAATTTCACTTTGCATTGATACAACTTCAATGGATGAAGTTCATCCTTAAATGTGAATTTTCCCCAGACTTTCCAAACCTGTTTTAGAGGCTTTCTGAGTAGCAATTTCTAGCTTCTTTCACCGGAATCACCCGTTGGTTTAGTAGAATGAGATATGGCATGTATTGCCATATTCCATGCACCCAAAACCCCCCCCGCTTTAACTTAGGTAAAATACAAGCTAGAATATTTTTCTTCCTTTGTTTGCAAAACATAGGAATGATTTCTGATATCCAAGAATAATGAAGATCATAGTTGACCTGCATAGGAGAATATTTATTGCAATAGTGGGAAGGGTGATCCTGTGAATAAGGTGCTAATCAAAGATTTGAGTGGTACCAATTGAGTCTGTTTCTTGTACATCCTCTGAGGGCATAGATCACTTTCTGTGTGCTTCCTTTCACTTTGTGTAAGATGGATTAATGGCTCTGCAAAATAGAAAAGTACCAAAATCAAATAAATATTGAGACATTCAGGAATTTGATCATCCAAGTGTTTCAGGTAGTCCTGACTAGTAATGCCAGTACATTTGGGGGAAGATTGAAATACTGTTTTTCCTAAGAAGTTCAACAAATTTTTCCTGTTTACAAAGAAAAGGGCCTGAGGATCATCTTATCCTATTATTTGTTGTATCCTTGATAATAAGGCAAGCCTCCAGAACGTCTGTCATTCAAATTCCCAAGATTGTTGCATGAATTTCTTTGACTTGATTAAGATGAACTGACTGAATTTTGCCAGTGGTACCAATAGTGTCTGTGGTCATTGTGGGAAGCCTGTCTTCACTCAGTCTTCCTAAAAGTACCAGCATTTTGTTTAACCTTTTGTGGCTGTTAGACTGCAATGAAGTCTTTCTTCTTTAGAATACGTCAGAGTTAAATGCTCTTTATGTAAATTTCAGTGTCCAGGCTACTTCAGACTTTAGGATGCACATAGCCTGTGATCTGCTATAATGGGGTTGAGCAGATTTTTTTTCAGAACTTCATGCCATGTGTAATAGGACAAGAATCCTCAATAGTTTAAAACTGCTGTTTCAAATTGCTTAAGAACTTTGATATGAAAGGGATTTTACTTCACAGCAGATTTTAGTGATGTCTTTAGCACTAGGTACCGTTTTGGAAAGAAGGATAAGTGTTACTGTACTCTACCACCTGCATCTATCACCTTTCACACTGACAGTATGTTTCTAACTTTAAACATGTAAAGTTGTACTTCTGAATATTCAAAATGATTTGTTAACTTTTCATGTAGGATCTATAATGGTAGTTTTAAAGTATTTTTTGTGGCATAATTACTGATGTTCTTTCTCTGTCATCTGTAGTGTGTTTTGTCTGTGCAGACCTGAGAATTGTATCTTTCATAACAGATCACCAAAGTGCTTACATTCAAAGCTTTGCATGTATGATTAACAATACTTAGAGCTCAAATGTATTTTTATCAGGGGTTTATAAGTGAAAAGACAGAGTTTATCACGGCTCTCATTAATTTGGAATGTAAGTTGCATTAACAGCTAGCTTCTGGAATTTCAAGGGCAAGCAGGAGATGGCATGTGACCTTTCATGGGGAAAGATTTATATAAGAAGGGAGTTTAGGGGACTAGGGTTCAGGAACTAGCAAATTATGCCAGAATGTTAATGTGTTGCATGTTTGTATTGTTTAAAGAAAAAGATGGGAAAAAGAGAAGGAGAAAGGGCAGATCAGAAGAGGTTAGCTGGCGAGAAAAGCTGCTTTTTTTCCTTAATAGCTTGAGATATAGAGTGCTCATTCAGCATTCTTATAGGCTGAAATTTTGGTTTTGGTCTTGGGCAAATTCACTATGTGTATGTATTGTACAGGGACAAGAATGTAATGTCTAAAAATTTGAAGCCTGATTTACTGTGTGGTCAGCTTTGATTCTTAATGGATTAAAGACTTAAGCCATCTTAAATGTAAAGATACTGTTGGATGATGATGATTATTATTACCTGGCACCTTTCATGAAAATGAAATTGCAATTCATTGCTGTAGGTATAAAATTGCAACTTTCAAAATTGCTGCAATATCTTCACAATTTTTGTACCCCACTTTATATAGCATATAAATATTTTACTACAAAATGAAAAAAAATTGCAAAAGACTTCAGTTAAAGTATAGGAATAGTTTTGCTTTTGTAGGAATAACTTTATGAGGATAACAATATGGGTGTTTAATAATAGTAATGGCAGTAGTTCTGTTGGAAACATGTCTTTTTTTACATGTTACTGCCAGGCATGTTTTGCATATATAGTTAAGAATGAAAGCAATTACTGTTTTACATGGAATGTATTGTTTATATGCGGGGATCTTCCATGCTATGGTCATGCGCGTGCATACTATATTAAGTAATTTATTGTCTGAGTGGTATGTATGGTGCATCCAAGGTTAAATGGTTTCAAAAACCTCCAGAAACTTCTATGTAATTGATTTGAATTCAGTGAGCAGTGCTAGCTGTGGAGTTTCCACCAGGTTTTTGGGCAGCTTGCACGTTATTTGAAAGGATACCAAAAGACAGGAATCTTTGTATTGATGATACAAAGATTCTTCTTGCTGACTGTGGCTATCTGAATCCATTAACACTGAAATAACCTGGTTTTTCAATTTAAAAACAAGGTGTCGATATTAGTGAGTGCCAGTTCTTCCTGTCGCTCTCAATAAAGGGAGTGGAATGACGCAAAACCTCTGGAATCTTTGTAGATCTGGGATCTGCGAAGCTGATGCTGGCAGGCACTAACTGAGGTTACTACTGGTTTTCACTGGCTGTTCAGTGTGTGTGTTTTTAATGTGGTGTCACATTTGGTTAATTAGCTTTAGTTAATAGGAATGTCACTTGGATATTGAAGAAATGTCTTTTTAGTGTTAAGAATTAATAAAAGGGGCTTGAAAGAAGACTTTGGAAAGGATAGATGCAGAGTGGAGGGAACATGGTTGGGATCTAAAACTTATCTATGGGAAAATCTTAATCACCTTTTTCAATTTTTTTTTTTTTTAATCAGAAAAAATGGGCAAAGCCTGTTACTTGTCCAGTGAAAGCAGTAGAGACCAGAGCGGGGTAGAGGTTACAGAGGGGCTCCCTTCTCTAGTTTAACCAAGTGAGCCATACAGTGCAGTGGAATAGGAAATGGCACTGACCACTTTCTGCTGCTGTAATTCTTTGGTACTTCCTTTCCAGGAAATCTCAGTGTCTCTGTTCACCTCTGTCCTTCAGCCTTTTCTGTTGGCCTCTCAACTGCAAGTTCTGCTCTACTTGGAGGGTGCTTGTGCTCACTTCTGTCTTGGATGCATTTATTTGCTGTCTCTTTCTTACTCCACCTACCAGCAGTAGAACAACTAGGGGAGAAAGAGATTTGACAAAGATAGGACTTATGAAAAGCAGATAACGTGGTAATTTGAGACTTTAACTCAACAAGAGAGGAAGTTCTGATAGTGAGTGAAGGAACAGCCCTCTCAGAGTGAAGACGAGAGTAGTAGAGGCTATCAAGTAGGTGACTGCGTAAAGTAATGGGAGGAAAGATGAGTTCTCTGAGTGGGATACCAAATTTGAAGGGTAAGAGGAGAGCAGAGACAGCTAAAGGCTGTTTATTGCATGCTAGCAACAAAATACATATAAATTCCTGACATATCTAGTTGAAAATGTAGCTGTTCTGTTCTTTTTTTACATGGAAGAAGGAAACAGGGAGTGGATGTCTATAGAAGAAAGGAAGAATGCAGGAGTGTTTACCTGCTTTAGGAGGGAAGGTGTGTGACTGTTTGCTCTTCTGAGAGCTGTTTGGGGAGAGAATGGTAAAGCCTTTCCATTTATGCCTCCTAATTTTGGGAGGATGTTGAGATGCAACAGTGGGAGAAGAGGAGTGGTAATTCAGTAGAAGATGCTGTATAAGAAAGAGCACGAGGCAACACTTAATCTTAAACAAGTGAAATTAGTGACTGGTGACCCTATTCAGTTCTTAGTGTCTAGTAGATATGGAGCTCCCTTTCCTTACAAAAACTGTAGCTGTAGCCATGTCTATATTTGTTCCTTGGTTTCTGGCACATCCTAACTCTGCTTTCTCAGCACCTCTGCAGCTTCCTCTTGCTGATACATCTCTTACTGCTACTTACATCTCACAGCTAACCCAGTCTGATTGCAGCTCTTCAGCATGCTGCCCTTGGGAATCATGATCAGTACATGCTACCTTGGGGGTAAAATTGCTGTTTGGAGTTTACTCTGAGTAGTTTATATGCCCATTGTACCAAGAACATCTGTTCCTAAATTATTTTCAAGAGAAAATCATAGAACATTAAGTGTAAAAATAAATAAACTGGAGAAATACTTCCTACTAAATTGGCAGATTGATTCTACCTAAATGCCTTGTGGAATTTATTGTGGGTTTTAAGATAGAAGCAAACTCAAATGGTAAATTAGCAGGGAGCTTAAAGGAAGCATATTTTTTTCCTTCATAACATTGATTTATGAATTGCTTTCTACTAGCAGACTTGAATTGTGTCAGACTGAAAATTGGGTTTTATGGTAAAGCCAGGAAAATAACATACTCATTGCTGCTGCTTGAATGTCTGCAGAGGAGGCAACACATAAGGACTGCTACTACTAATGCAGAATTTGTACCGTTTCATAATATTGAAGTATAGCTTTGAGAATTTCACAAGAAAATGTTTTAAAATTTTAATGTTTAATCTCAAAGTTTTGTAATACAACTTCAGAGAAAAGGTGATCCAGTTGAATGTGATGGATCAGCACAGGTTACTGAAACTTAAACTATTGCAACTATTGGTTGCAAATTTCAACTTTGCCGTTTAGGAAGCTTTATGAATAGTTAATGAAAACTGATTTCTTAAGTATTTGTGTTTATTTTAAATCAAAGTTTTATCCGTACTTGCAGTGATATCAGCTTGCTTCCTTACCTACCCTGTTTCTCCTATGATCCACTTGCTGGATAAGGGAATGCAAATACGGTGGTCATGGAGAGCAGCGTGTGCTCTGCTTGATCGGTTTGAATGTAACTGCTGATTGCCTGGGTGGGTGCTGCCTTACAGAAGAGGTAATTGTTGAGCTCTGCTGCTTTTTCCTTCTCTTCGGGGTGGAGGAAAGAACAGGAGTTTGGGCCTCTCATCTCTACCCAGCGACTGAATTGCAAGTGCGTGTGTATGTTTTGTGTCTGCTTACCTCTGAAATTACATTGAAATCATCCAAGAGATGCAGAAATTGCTAGAGTGAAAATTGCTGGAATGAAGACTGCTGGATAGGTGATGCTATCACAGAAATCTTGTTTTCCTGGGTTTAAAATGTGTATGGAATGTTAGACAGGTTTTTGATGTGTGTGTGAAATACCTGGCCATGTTAAAGCAGTTTCCCTCAGAAATCAAAATAGTATTTATCTTTCAATTTGGTATATTTGTAAGATAAAGCAGAGAATTTGCCTTTTTTCTGTAAGAAAACACAAGATTTATGCAAGAGAAAAGATCATTCTTCCCACTATTGTACCATGCTTTAAATGTGGAAAACAAGTTGAAGGCTATTTGATTGCATGCTTTACGTTGTGTAGTGGCTCAGTTCAAAATGGTCCTAGCTTTCAGCATTCCTTCAGGATAGTATTGATTAATTCACTTTGCCACATTATATTGTGGTGTATGCCAGAGTTAAAATTCAATAAAGAGAAGTTATGATTTTTTCAGTATTTACTCCAGTACTTCAGCAGGTGAAGAACAAAATTCATGTTTGTATGTGTATTTCTGTACCATTCAGGATGACAGGATACTACAGTTGAATATTTGTGGTGTTTCTGAAGGGCTTCCTATCTATAGCACTGTGGCTTTAAAAAAAAGGAGGGGATAAAAAAAAAGGGAATTGCATCAGAGAGGTTATCAGAAATTAGCGGTTTTTCTCTACACTTTTCTGTGTAGAAAATCTCTGCTGACTTATCCAAGGAAACCAACTGGAAGTACTGGCAAGGAACTAGGGTGTCCTGGATAAATCATGTGGATTTTTAATCTATAGACTTCTTTTTGAAGACCACTTGTTGACAAATGTTTGATTTCTTTTTTAAATATCACATTATCCATTACATTATTTTTTTAATTTACTACTGTTTGTAGAGAGAAACTAGAATTACCAGAAAACATGCCTGACAGGCATAGGGCTGGATGTAGCTTGCAGCTTCATTTCATGTAGTGACTCCTTGTGTTACTACTGGAGAATATTAAGATGGTATTTATTATATGACTTGCTAGACACATTTCAGGAGCCTCTTCTGCCTCTTGTGGTGAAACATTTCCTAATATTGGGTATATTCTGAAAATATTCTCAAATTTATGGTGATTTAAATTCTACCAGTTTGCCTTTTAAGTAATTGAATTTATCTTTCAGCAGGCCCGACAGAAGGTTTGGGGAAAATAATACAAAGATTTCCTCAGAAGGACTGGGAAGACACTCCTTTTCCACAGGGAATAGAGTTGGTAAGTTTGTATTACATTTTGTAATTTTTAGAATTTCTTTCACATATGGTTGGAAGATACATCTGCCTTTGTGCAATAATCTGTATTGTCTAACCCGACAGGGAATGGATAGAAGTTACATGAGTAGAGGGGATAGATAATATCGTTAATAATTTTGGCTAACAGAAGATAATATATTCTGGTCTCTACCACTAAGTAGATATTTCTAGAATACGTAAAAAGTCTGCTGCAAATTTAGAAACTGTGTATTTAAAATGAATGTTTATTTGTGTCAGTTTATCATTGACTACATTTTTAGAAGCACCCTTCAGATGGCAGATGACTTTTCATTGTCATGTTCAAATAAATACAAATGTGTATTTGTATATTGTAGGTTAAAAGAGAATTGAAAATAATATCCCAATTATTGAAATAGTTAATCTTTACCCAATATTTTGTCCTTGACAGATGGCATAATGGGTGCTTACAAAAACAGTACACTGAACAAGGCTAGTGTACAGAGAACTATTTTAAATGCCCTCTCTGAGTATTTTTCTAAGTGCCATTTCTTTCCCTTCCTCGGTCTCATATTGTGAGATGGAATGAAAAGGTTTATCTTACTTATCTGGATCAGGGATTTGTTAAACATATGGCTCTAAAAAATCCTGCAGAGAAATGAAATACTGTGGTCATACTCTGTAAATTAGGTTTCTGAGAAGTCAGAGTGAAACTCTTACTGCTGTGAACTTAGGAACTTCTGGGACAGGATGAGCTAGAGAAGGAGATGACCCGTAGGAAATGTTGCAATAGAAATCTCTGTACTGTGGGACAAAATCAGCTGCAGAGGACAAAGGCACTGACTCTTCACTGAATTTATTGCACAGATATAGCAAACATAGCAAGCTTTTACCAGTATCATACCTTTCAACCAGTGCTCAGCTCACTTGCTGAGTCATAACATGCCATTGGCCATGTGCTGTCTTCTCCAGTGAAAGAGTGGGAAGGGCATCTTGGTGTTTACTGATTGCTTTCTGGTGTAGCAGAGGTTTATGTTATTCACTGTGTGCTGGTGTACGCGACTGATTGCTCGTTTTCTTCAACAGTGTGGTTTTCATTTCTTCATAGTCAAGCATAAGCCTTATGTTTTGGGGGGGGGATGTCATACATTAATTACTGGTGTAAGCATTACTTCTGATACACGTGATGGATTGTTACAGTGTTTGTGGTATACTTGCATAATACTACATTTGGCAATCTAGCGCTGTGCTGAAACAATGGAAGCTCCTGCTTTCTCTGAAGTGTTTCTACTACTGTTACAACATTATACCTCTCTGTATAGCAATTGCTGTTTGCTTGAGCTGGTAATGCTCTACTTAATAAATGCCTGGCCAGCATGTGATTGATGACTGCAGTTTGAGTTCAGAAAAGTGGCTTTTTTATATAGTACACACAGTTGAGGTTCATTAGAAGAGAAATAAACTTTAATGCCAAGTCTTAGGGGTGTTTTCTTTTTTTAACCACTCTCTTGGGGTTGAACTAAGTGGTTTGATCTTGCCTTAAACAACTGCAGGAGTTTGAGTCATACTAAGATTTATTTTGTCATACAAAGCTTCCTCACCTATTTCAAAGAAGGTAACGTGTCTGACTTTAGTGATGTTTTGAAATAAATGAGCACAGCTTCTCTTAAAGTAATGAAGCTTCTTAGGTGATATATCTATACTGAAATGTTATCTTCCATTTAAGTTTAATTGTAGGATGTTAGCACTACAAGAAATACCTTTCTAAAGGAAGATTTTTTTTTTTCTCTTGATTGAACAAAACATTATTTCTCTATCAGTTCGCAAATGACTCATTAGGCAAAGCCATTAAGACCTTCCAAGTAAAGTGAAATTTAATGACTATTCAGCCAGTTGGCAAAATTAGTAAAATTTTGATTTGCTTTCCAAACGTGGTAATAAAATTTTAATTAGTTAAGGTTGAGGAGTTAGAGATATTACAAGGTTCAAGTACTAAAGTAAATCACTTATGAAAGTCACATTTTGGCAGGATGTTTTTTTCAAGATTTGAATGAGTGTAACATGAGTCAACATTAATTTGTGTAAAGGAAAGAAGAAAAACTGTGTTACTGTTTTCTGTTTGTCACCTTAAGGGCATCTTTAATATCATTAAGAGGGTAACAGGCAAACCTTGGGGGGCAAAAAGGGGGACAGACCAGAAACAAAAAGGAGAAAGAAAGTAAGAATAGAATGGTTGACATAAGTGTGTATGAGAATGAAGGTAGACATATTTATGAATAGTGCTTAGTTCTATGAGTAGTTTGAGTTAAAGTCCTGTTAAGTGTACTTCCTCTCCTTTGAGTGAAGGATCTTTATGGAATTATATGGTTTCTCCGAAATGGAAAAAATCAATGGTTTGTATCTGAAAAACATGTTAAGCTCTATTCACTATGTTTTCATGAAGGACAAAAAGGCCAAAACTTTTCATGCCTAGCGATAGGATTGAAGATTTGGTTTTTTGGAGTCTTGTCTTCTGTCAAAGTTAGTTCTTCTGCCATGGAGATTATTGGTGAAGATCTCACACCACACACACCTCCTTTTGTAAAGCAAATTATTTATGTACAAATGTGAATTTGTTCATTCAGAATTTTTTTTTTGCCAAATAATATAGGTTGTATCAGATAATTTGTCTTGGCATCTAATGGGTGAAACGATCCAATAGTTGTTTCCCCATTTGTGTTGTTAATGGCATTTTATGAAACAAGGTAGGGGGGAAATAGTGGAAAAGACCTATGCCCACCCCCCAAGCTTTAATACTTTAAGATGGAAAATGCCTGTTTGGACCCCTTGTGATCTCCATAGCTTGTAGAGATACCGTTAGTCCAAGCTCCTACCAAAAACTAACAGGCAAAATCCTCTGAGACTTTTGTGGAGGGCTCTTCGCTTTGCCTAGCCCTGCATGCCCCCCACCCTTCTGGGCTTGAATTTGTGTGGTCAGATTTATGAGACATAAATTAAGACAACGTAGAGAGTGGAGCTGTGCAGGTAATTTTTAAGTTAAATATCAAAAACGCTGCAAATATATATATATATAAATAAAATTTTATTTTGTTGACCCCAATTTTGAAAAATGGGCTAATGTGGGAAAACCTGTGCCTAATGGACCTGACCTTGGCTGAGTGAAAAGGGATCATTTTGAGAACATCTTCTTTAGGAAGCATGATGACCCCATTTCAACTTTTACTTTTAGCCTTGACTGTGTTTGTAGTTTTGCTAATTTGACACAAATATGTGGAGAATTGGGTCATTATAAAATGTAATTGCAGTTTGAACTTTACTGAAGAGTGTTATATTTGGTGTATATATTCTGCATTAAAGGATTAAGACTCACTTAAACTGTTTCTATTTTTATGTGTTTAGCATGTTAGCTATGTTCTGGTCTTATTTAACAAGCGCATAAGTTATGCAATAAACACTTTGTCCAAAATTCAACAGAAATATACTTCCTGAAATTTTCTTGAAGTCAAGTGTTTTAATCTGTCTTGTTAAATAAATTGTATGTCTTCTGGTTGTCACTGGTAAGAGGGTGAAGCCATGAGTCTCTGTTGAGGGAAAGATACTGTCATTAGGTCTTATACTTGTCTGTATCTCATCAAATTACCTAAAGAAACTTTTCTTAACCTTACATTCTTTGCATTTGCCATTTCTCTAATTGTTTCACAGCTTTTAACTTTGTTCTCTTTATAACGGAATATTGATAAGTGAGCCACCTGCAAATTGCTATGAAACTTATCTGAAGATTTTTGTAATGGATTATTGATAATTACAGTAGCTAGTAAGAGCCCTAGTACTTTTTTACCATTTGTTGAATTGTGTGATATAACTGAGAATAAGGTCGGATATTTGTTAATATTATGTATCATAGATATTGACTGTTACTTCAAAGGCAGTAAGATGCTCTTCTTTGATTTGCTAGAACCTTTTGTGTGCTATTCAAGAGGAACATAGGAAACATTTTTTTATAATTTCAGCATAGAATCTGAGCATCTTCAGTTTACTGACAAATAGCAGCCCATCTGGGGTTTACTGACAAATACAAGTCAAAGTGAATTTCCCAAAATTTCATGGAAGTAAGCTGACTTTGAGGAATAAAGAGAGATTTATACTAATTCTTAAAGTTAATAGAGTATTTGGCTTAGAAAAGCATTTAAGTCATCCATTTTCAAAAGAATGCAGTTAGAACATACCAATCTGATAGTTGCCCCCTGTGATATTTTAAATGAACATATTTGGATATCCTTCTCCATAGCTCGTCTGTTTCGGAGAAGTTATTTCAGCTTTACACAGATACGGCTTAAGTTTAAAAATAACCCTTTAAAATCAGCTGAGACATATAAAGCAGTTTAAAATTAGGATAATCAAACTTCTTATTCTGGCTTGTAGAAAGAATCCTTGAGAGTGAGTGTGTTGTTTGAGGTAGCTTTATATTTCTGCATATTTTTCTTATTTATAATCCAGTTTTAATTCTGCTGTATATCTTTCTAGACATCATAATTAGTTATACATCAAAGGAGGAAGCGTTAGTATGTAATGTTACACTGTAAACTCATTTTTGTCCTGGGGCTAAATTAGCTAAACTAAGTGTCATCTGTGTTACTCAGTGTTGGGAAGCTAATGTTAATTAGACCAATGAAAGTCATACCTAGAAATAGGTATGTTGTCTTAGGGTTAAACTAGATAAAATGTATGTGTGCGGTTTGTGAGTAGCAAGGAAGAAAATTTCCCGCTATAACTGGTGGTGGTGGTAGTAGTCATAGTGTCATGAATTAGTAATTTTCATTTCAAGTATGTGCAAGTATAGAAATTAATATACATTTCTAGACAAGCTAATCACCTATCCAATTAATTACTTAAATTATAAAATGTAATTTTAAATTGTAAAAACTGTTATTTAATACAATCCTTTGAAGACAGCTTACATGTATTTTGATACTAAGAGAAACGCTTCTGAAGAAAGGCTGTGTATGTCCCTTAGATCTGGTGGGATGCCTGCTTCCTCCTAGAGGAGGAGTTGGTGTTGGAATGAGCATATCGCTCCTTTGTGTAGAGCCTTATCTTTGCTGTAGATCTTAGCATTTCTGCACCTCTGAGCAGCTTGAGATGTGAACTCTTAAATAGACGTGAAGTATGTCTTTTGTGAAATACTGGATTCCACTTTCAAATTCCAACTAACCTGAGACCTGGAAAAAAAAAATCAGATGAGAATAAGGAATGGTATTTATGTATTTTCAAAGTGTATCTATATACCTAGTAGATCTCAGTCTTTTGACAAAAACCAACTTCGTAGTCCTGTACAGTTTTCTACTTCCTGATAACACGCATAACTTACGAGTGACAGCTATACCTCTGGGATCTTAAGTAAGTAGACGCTGCTGTTGGAGCTTCATGGTTGGGTCGGGGAGCAGAAAGCTATCCAAAAACCCCCCACCAAAAATTCAACTGATTTGTCTTCAGAGTTGCATTGAAAAACAGAATTTCTATCACTCAATTGAAGACATTTTAAGGTAAGACAGCTTTTAAAGTAGTGAACTCCTAAACTTTTGGAGAATCCCAGTGCAGAGTCTCTGAAAGTCATTGCACATGCTGTCAAAAGGAGTACTTTCAAAATTAAAGTGCTCATCACTTAGTGTTATTTTTGTTTTACCACTCTGGTGTAAGGCATCTTTTCTAGGAAAAAAATCTAATACTTCAACATTTTACTGCTTGTTTTAAATAAGATATAAGAGACAAACTGGGTTGCAGATTAGCCAGTTAATAAGGCCTGAAGTGATTAAAGTTTTAAGGGGGTTAATCTTTAAATGCTTCAGTCTTAGCTAGCTGATCTGTAAGCCAATTTTTCTGCAACATTAATGCTTTTAAGGACCTGAATAAAGGGTTTTCTACAGCGTCCATTTAACTTCCAGTGCACTTGGTCAGCGGCAGAGGTTTTGGGTTTATGATTTTTTTTCCTCTTTCCCCTCAAACATTTTTACCTCTCAAGAATCATTATATGTGTAATTATTTAATGAACAACTGCATGACAGAGCTGAGTGTAGCACTTATAAATGTGTTGTGTTCTTTCATTCTCATTACATTGCCGTACAGGTGCTTTCAGCAGTTAGAAAGCAAAAGTATGTCTGTCTTTGTTACTGGAGTTATATTACAGACTCAGTTTATATTCCTTTAACTTGTCTATATTAGCCTCTAGTGGAAATCTTAGAGTGCCGTAAATGTAATGTATTTTACAGTAATGTCTCTGCTGTGCTGTAAAATAGTTATATTCTGGTTTTAGAATCCCACTGCTTTTACTGAGTGGATTTTAGCTCCTGGATTTTATAGACTAGTGGGGTAAAATAGTTTGATATTGAAATCTAAGGACTTGCAAGTAGTCCTTGTGTAGCAAGTCTCAGTCTTACTTGACCAAGTACTGTGAAAGAGTGCAATTAATAGGTTTTAGTAAAAATGGTAAAATATTGAAGTGACACCCATTTGGAATTTCAACTCTTTAATCTTTCCATGGAGATTACTAAAAATAGAGCATATTGAAGTGTTACATTTTTATAACTATTAAGGTGTTTTCAGACA